>NW_026562543.1:270000-287500 GCF_027474105.1 Poeciliopsis prolifica
ACACTTTCTGAACTTTTAGATTAGTAAACTTAATGAAAGCTGATTTTGGTTTTGTGATTAATAACCAGAACTGGTTATTTGTGTCAATCAGCGCTTTGGAAGTAAACTGAAAGGAGTTAGCATTAGCTGGACATTTAGCAGAGTTAGCTGAGCAGAACCTCTGTTTGTATGTTTCTAGTACGCCCGTAAATCTGACGCACAAGCGACATCTGCTAACAGCAGCTAGCGTGTGAACGATGACATCACGTCTCTAGTCTACTGGGGGTCAGTTTCTGTTTTTAAACAATCTGATTGGACGCTGGAAAAGGCTGCTGTTGGCTTAAAGTTGTGCTAAAAAGAGTTAGCTTGTAAGCAAAGCTGTTCAATCCTGAAATAGCATCTCAGTGCTAAACAAGTAGCAGCTAATGCTAATGTCAGCACAAACTGCTCAATCACAACATGGCCGACACCAGAAGAGTGGCGCCTCCTGCTGGACCGGAGGGGAAATGACTCCTCTGACTCCAGAATCTGAAACCGGATCAGACCTGAACAAACATCCGACCTGCTGCCGTTCGCTGAAGGCCTGAAACTCATTTCATTAAACAAACCAGTGATTTGTTTCTTGGCTCCATTACAGAAAACAGACCAACTCCTGTGATGATGGAGATTTCTTTCTGGTTCATAAAGCGGGAGCCGGACGGCGGCTGGAGGAGAGACGTGACTGAACTGCAGAGACGGTGACACAAAGCTCGGCCTTGTGGCGCCAGACGCAGCTGAGCTGTGAACCGCTGCACAGAAACAACGACCTGTGAGTCTGAACGCAGATCACACGGACGGCACAGCTGTTCAACACCTCACCATGACGACAAAACAGCCCCAGTTGACCTCTGACCTCTGATAACCTCGACTCTGGTCTGATTATTAAAATAACGAAAGGTTTAGTTGCTGTTTGATGCTCCGTCTGCAGCGGTCAGATCAGAAATCCTCCATCTTTGGTTTGCATCACTATGAAGAACAAATCTGATCATCGTATGGATTTATGGAATATAGAGATGAAATAATTAATTGTGATGAATTGATTATTGAGATAATCGTCAGCTAATTTAGTAACTGATTAATCATTAACAGATTCTAGAAACAGTCGTTGGCTGAAAGAACTTCAGGGCTGTAAAAATAAAACATTTAAGATGAAAATCACTTTATCTGCTGCAACCAGAACTCCTCTGGTGCCGGATTAGCCTCACCTGGTTCAATTACTAATTAATAAATCCATAAATAAGCTCTTCAATGTTCTGACATGTCAGCTGCAGATTCATCGTTTGCTACAAACGTTCACTAAAGATTAGCTTTGTTTGCATTTTACCTAATAAAATGTTTATTTTTTTTATTAAAAACTGTATTAAATTGTTCATTTGAATCTTATAACGATTCAAATTTTGCCTAAAAACACTTGATAAATCTGCAGAATGTGGCAGTTCGTTGATCTGATGTCAGATTAACTAAAATAATTCTCCTGATTTGGATGAATGTCTGTTAGCAGAAACAGTTTCTGGTGGGTTCTGCTAAGCCTGATGGACCCGACTTCCCGGTTCTGGCTGATCTGTGAGGAAGATGGTCGTTTCTGGTTTCCAGCAGTAATACTCAATCAGAGCCTTATTAAAGGTTCTGCTGGGCCCGGTTGCTCCGGTTCTGGGATCAGCTGGCAGAAGGCGTTGCTGCAACGCATGCTGCAGCCATTGCTGCAGCAGCATGTGACTCAGCGTCAGTCGCTGCAGCATTAGACCGTCTCCTGCTGCGTTGGCTCTTCCTCTCATCGTTTTATTTTGACTTTATTCCGTCAGGCAGGAAATCTGCTCTCGCCTCGTCTCGTCCTCAACACTCCGTTTCGTTTATCACCGTTTCTGCCTGAAGCCTTTAACGTTTCTCAGCCTGGAACCTGAAACTGATGGAGCAACAACTAGACTTTATTCAGGAATGGAGTTCAAGTCTAAAGTAGAGCTCAAATTTTCCTCATATGTCATGTTTTCATTTTAAACTTAAGTCTGAATCCCAATAATGAACATTTTCCAGAACATTTCATGTAATGAACGCATTTTTAAATCTGTTCATTTCTGACTGAAACATATTTTATTTTTCCTTTGATCTGTTTGTTTCATGTTGGATTCATATTAATGTGCATTTAAGGGAAATAACCTTGAATTTATAAACATATTAAAAAGTTCTGAAGCCTCATGACCCGACTCAGGTCCGTCTGTGAACCTCCTCGGGTTTGAGTCCCCCATGTTGAAGACCTGTTTATAAAAATCTGAGCTATGAGTTCATTCAGCTAAATATTGTATAATGAAGACAATACTTCCCGTTTCAGATTAGACTAAAACATGCGTTCAGATTCTGCTAAGGAACAGAATCAGATCCAGATTCAGATATTAATGGTTCCTGTTTATATCATAGCTTAAAGCCCAGGCAGCCTGATAATATTTACCATCTATACACAGGAATATTTACACCATAAAGATACTTTATGAGGCAGAAACACAAACTGATGGATTCATATCAGAACAGAACCTCTGAGATCAGAAACACTCGGCTGGACGTTCCTTTAATCACCCAGAAACATGATGAAGGTTTCAGCTCTGTGGAGGATCGCTGTGTCTCACACACACACACGCACACACATACACATGCACACACCCCCCACACACACACACACATACATACACACACACACACACACACACATACACACACACACACACACACATACACACACACACACACACACAACATACACACATACACATGCACACACACACACACACACACACACACACACACACACACACACACACACACTTTGAGGTGTGACTGAAGACGTCTTCCTGGACGTTGGGTGAATAAAAAGCTCGGCGGCAGCAGCAGCTTCACGGATCGCGACTCGTCTGGGGAACCAGATCTGATGGAAATCATATCAGTTCTGGACTGAAGATATAAAATCATAAAGATGGACGTCATGAGTACACCAGCAGTTCACAGCAGGGTGTTCAACATGAGGGTCTTGGGCTGCAAACAGCACATTAGAAACAGGTTCAATGGCCTCCTGGGTCATAAAGGTCATTGACTCCTAGTCTGAGTTACTTTCACACATCGACATCCTGGAACCTTCAACTGCTTCCTGATTCAATTCAAAATCAATCATTTAACGATTCAATCAATAGGTGACGGTCATGATCGACTCCAGCCTGTTTCCATCGCAGAACAACAGACATTAAGAGTCTCCTTCGTATCAATTAAGTTTAAATATGAATCTGTTATTAAATCGCTTCCTTTTCATCCCTTCGTCCAACATCAGAGCCTCAGACCTGATCGCTTCAACGTTTCATCTCTTCACTCTGGTTCTGCAGATCAGAACCAGGACCGGAGCCACAGTCGGAAAACTGGGATCAGATGGTCCAACTCCGGGTTAAAGAGCAGCAGTTTGATCCAGAATAAATGCTCTGGTTCCCCGGGGCTGGCCCGACCAGACCCGACCCGGCCCGACCAGACCCGACCCGGCCCGACCAGACCCGGCCTGGCCCGACCAGACCCGAGCCGGCCCGACCAGACCCGAGCCGGCCCGACCAGACCAGACCCGACCGGCCCGGCCAGACCCGACCAGCCCTGACCAGACCCGAGCGGCCCGACCAGACCCGACCCGGCCCGGCCCGACCCGACCCGGCCCGGCCCGGCCCGACCAGACCCGACCCGGCCCGGCCCGACCAGACCCGACCCGGCCCGGCCCGACCAGACCGACCCAGCCCGGCCCAACCAGACCCGAGCCGGCCCGACCAGACCCAACCGGCCTGGCCTGACCAGACCCGACCCGGCCCGGCCCGACCAGACCCGACCCGGCCCGGCCGACCCGAGTCGGCCCGACCAGACCCAACCCGGCCCGGCCCGACCAGACCCGACCCGGCCCGGCCCGACCAGACCCAACCTGGCCTGGCCCGACCAGACCCGACCCGGCCCGGCCCGACCAGACCGACCCAGCCCGGCCCGGCCCGACCTCCTGCTGATGTCACAGAAACCTTCAGACGGACATTTATCTCATTTAGAGAATGAAACCAGCTGCCTGCTGACCCACTGGCAGCAGGCAGCTGACCAGGGTCAATGTTCAGTTGACCCCGCTGCCCTCACACTCTGTAGAACCCGAACCAGAACCAGAACCAGAACCTCTGTGGTTCTGGCTCAGATAACAGATTCGCTTCAGTGATGCGTCAGGAAGAGTTTCGCCGCTGATCGTCTCCTGAAGGATCATGTTTGAATCTGAGTCCTGAAGCCCCTTGAGACCATCACCCCCCTTCACTGATTAACCTCTGACCTCCATCTGTCACTGAGCTTCCTGTTTCCTCCTCCTCCTCCCCTTCTTCCTCCTCCTCCTCCTCCTCCTCCTCTGTTCCCGTCTCTCTCCCTCCAGAGACTGAAGTGCATTAGGATAAAAGCCTCTCCGTCCCTCTTCAGGCTTTTCCTCTGCAGAGTCACAGCAGCTTCACAATATGGCAGAAATGTGGGATTTCATGCCGAGAGCTGGCAGGACGAGTTACAGCCCCAGCAGAACCGAGCCCCAGCAGAACCGAGCCCCAGCAGAACCGAGCCCCAGCAGAACCCGTTCACAGGGTTCTGCTGGGGCTCGGTTCTGCAGTTTCCACTTTTCATTTATCGGTGATGAAAATTAGTTTTCAGAAGACGAACGTCCAAAGACTGAAGACTCCGGCCCGGGCCAGACCGGACCGGACCGGTGAATTTCACATATTTTCCTCAGACAGGAAAAACTCCCGCAGCTTCATGCATGTTTCTAAATCCACCGTCTGAAACACTGAAGTTTTTAAATATTAACCACTTTTATGTTGAAATATGGTGATCAATGAAAAGAAAAAATGCTAAAAATTAATATTAACATGAACAAAAAATGTTCTTTAGTTCCTCATCATATTGAAACAAAAACCTAAAACTTTATGTGACAGTCAGTTTTTACTCAAATCAGTGGAAAATATTAAATAAGTTATTAATATCCTGAAGCTGAAAGAGCTGCGTTTTATTCTGGAGTCACAGAAAACAAACCCAATATCACATTTCTGAATTTAATGAACTCTGACCTGGTTTCACGCAGCAAAGATGGAAACCAGGCCTTCCTCTGCGGAAGGGGTCAGAGGTCAAACTGTTCAACTCTTCTTCTGCTGCCACTGCTCTGTGTCATTCTCAACAGCACCACCTACTGTTCATTACAGGAACTGCAGTGAAGATTCATTCAGTTTTCGGCCATTTTAAGACAAAAACTCACAACAGGCAGCAGATCCAACCAGAAGAACCGACTGGACCGACTAGTTCTGTCTGGGTTTTGGTTCTTGGGTTTTGGTTCTGTCTGGATTTTGGTTCTGTTGGGTTTTGGTTCTGGTTTTGGTTTGTTGGGTTTTGGTTCTGACTGGGTTTTGGTTTGTCTGGGTTTTGGTTTGTCTGGGTTTTGGTTCTGACTGGATTTTGGTTCGTCTGGGTTTTGGTTCCGTCTGGGTTTTGGTTTGTCTGGGTTTTGGTTCTGTCTGGGTTTTGGTTCTGACTGGGTTTTGGTTCCGTCTGGGTTTGGTTCTGACTGGGTTTTGGTTCTGACTGGGTTTTGGTTCTGACTGGGTCAGAGTGGTCTATGCTGCATGATGTCAGGAGACGCTACGCTGTGACTCGATGCGTCAGACACATGAATTCGCCTCGTCATCAGGATTCAAACCAGCGCTGCAGCTGCTTCTGAACAGCTGGAGCGTTTCAGTGTCTGGATCGGAGCCTCTGATTGGTCAGATCATTTACAATCAGCTGCCCAGTGAGGAAAATCCAGACTACAAATTATTTTTCCACCATTATTTTGGCGCCCCTCTAGCGCGGCGCCCAATGCGTCGCATGTAATATGTACTCAATTTGTGCTGCTGCAACAGGTGAATATTAGGATCATCCATAAACACACCTTCATCAACTCAGCGATCGTCCCCCGCCTGCAGGGGGCAGCATCACTGTCCTTCCAGAAACATGCAGCGATTCCCCAGAGCAGCAGAACAAACCGACGGGAAACGTTTTGATCAATCAGAGCTTGTTAAATCTCTTTTCTTATAAGGCACACACACACACACACACACACACACACACACACACACACACACACACACACACACACACACACACACACACACACACACACACACACACACACCCTCCCCTCCTGGAGAGCATCTCCTCCCTGACATTTTCCTCCCTACATCCGACTGATTTGAATACCAAAGCAGCCGCCCTGATTTGTTTAGGCATGTGAGGAGTCACGTCTGCGCCCCGGGCCGCCGGCGCCGCTGCGCATGCGTGGCACTGATCGCTATCTGGGCTCTTTGATGCACACATGCATGCATGCATTCAGTATCTGTGATTGGTTCCACTCCGAGGCGAGTTAAATCATCTCCCAGCGATCAGAGGCACAGCAGCTCCACTTCCGGCCTGATGAGGAGAAACGGCACGTAGATCTACAGATCTAGATCTGTCAGCTATAGATCTAAGTCAGGTTCCATCACAGACGCCCAGTGCAGGACCCCCTCCCCATCTTCATCTGCTCTATAAACAGAACATTACTAAGAAATGCTAAACGTGACCTCTGACCCAACACACATAAACACGCATGAAGCATCCAGAGCCGGACCAGATTAAACCTGAGCCTTAAAGAGCATCCGAACGCGCACGTGTGTGTGTGTGTGTGAGGGTGTGTGTGTGTGTGTGTGTGTGTGCGTGTGTGTGTGTGTGAGGGTGTGTGTGTGTGTGTGTGTGTGTGTGAGTGTGTGTGTGTGAGAGTGCTTGTGTGTGTGTGTGTGTGTGTGTGTGTGTGTGAGAGTGCTTGTGCGTGTGTGTGTGTGTGTGTGTGTGTGTGTGTGAGTGCTTGTGTGTATGTGTGTGTGTGTGTGTGTGTGTGTGTGTGTGGTGTGTGTGTGAGAGGGTTGTGTGTGTGTGTGTGTGGGTGTGTGTGTGAGTGTGTGTGTATGTGTGTGTGTGTGTGTGTGTGTGTGTGTGAGTGTGTGTGTGTGTGAGAGTGCTTGTGTGTGTGTGTGTGTGTGAGAGTGCTTGTGTGTGTGTGTGTGTGTGAGAGTGCTTGTGCGTGTGTGTGTGTGTGTGTGTGTGTGTGTGTGTGTGTGTGAGAGTGCTTGTGTGTGTGTGTGTGTGTGTGTGTGTGAGAGTGCTTGTGCGTGTGTGTGTGTGTGTGTGTGTGTGAGTGCTTGTGTGTATGTGTGTGTGTGTGTGTGTGTGTGTGTGTGTGTGTGTGTGAGAGTGCTTGTGTGTGTGTGTGTGTGTGGGTGTGTGTGTGAGTGCTTGTGTGTATGTGTGTGAGTGTGTGTGTGTGTGAGAGTGCTTGTGTGTGTGTGTGTGTGTGTGTGAGAGTGCTTGTGTGTGTGTGTGTGTGTGAGAGTGCTTGTGTGTGTGTGTGTCTTTGCTGCTCTGGGTTCATGTTGGTTCTGATCTGAGCTTCATCTCAGATTCTGACGAGATTCAGAAGGAAAACAGAGAAAGTGGTGATGAATATCAAACAGCTCCTCCGACTTCCTCAGAATACTGACTGGAACCTTCCGACCAGCAAACGTCACATTTCATCCACCTCTCAAATAAACGATGCCGCCGCCTGGCAGCAGGAAGGTTGTGGGTTTGAATCCCAGCCTGATCTTTCTGCGTGGATTGTCTCTGGGAACTCCAGCTTCAGTAGCATCTCTGCTCCTCAGACGTGGCGCGAGTGTGTGTGTGTTTGTTTGTGTGTGTTTGTGTGTGTGTGTTTGTGTGTGTTTGTGTGTGCGTGTGTGTTTGTGTGTGATGGTGTGTGTTTGTGTGTGTGTGTTTCTGTCACACACACTCAATCCGTCTTCTGGCAGCTCAGCTCTGTGTCTGAAACTTGGTGAAGTTTATGTAAATGAGCCACAACACCAGCCAATCACAAACAGCTATTTTACATCCAATCAGATGAAATTTTCATCCTGACTTGAAGATACAGAACCAGCCAATCAGAACCAGCCAACCAGAACCAGCCAATCAAAACCAGCCAATCAGAACGCTGCATTAAACAGGCGGATTCAGAAATAACAAGAAAACTTCATGTCATAAATTCTTCAACGTCGTAAAACAAACATAAATATTTATTTATCATTTTCCATTTCAGCCAATAATTCTTTTATTTAACTTAAATATGACAAGCAATTCAAGTGAAAACAAAGATTGGCTTTATTGCATTTTGTTTTATTTTATTAAATTTTTTGCCTTTTGAAGACTAGTTTTTTTAAAAATCTCTTCCAATAACACAAGTCATATTTTTACAAGTTTAGCTCTTCTCCAACTTTTCACTTCATTTTTCCAAACAAACTATTAGAATCAGTTTGGAAACGCAGATCAGCTGGAGACGGAATAACAGACGCTGGAACCCAAACCGAAACACGCTGCAGCAACGTTCTGCAGCGGGCCGGTTCTGCAGGAGGCCGGTTCTGCAGAGGGGCCGGTTCTGCAGCGGGGCCGGTTCTGCAGCGGGGCCGGTTCTGCAGAGGGGCCGGTTCTGCAGAGGGGCCGGTTCTGCAGGAGGCCGGTTCTGCAGAGGGGCCGGTTCTGCAGAGGGGCCGGTTCTGCAGCGGGGCCGGTTCTGCAGAGGGGCCGGTTCTGCAGAGGGGCCGGTTCTGCAGAGGGGCCGGTTCTGCAGGAGGCCGGTTCTGCAGAGGGGCCGGTTCTGCAGAGGGGCCGGTTCTGCAGGGGGCCGGTTCTGCAGAGGGGCCGGTTCTGCAGAGGGGCCGGTTCTGCAGCGGGGCCGGTTCTGCAGAGGGCCGGTTCTGCAGAGGGGCCGGTTCTGCAGGAGGCCGGTTCTGCAGAGGGGCCGGTTCTGCAGGAGGCCGGTTCTGCAGAGGGGCCGGTTCTGCAGAGGGGCCGGTTCTGCAGAGGGGCCGGTTCTGCAGCGCATCTGACACACAGACCATCTGGACCGACGCGAAACACGGAGAACCAAGTCAGGAAAGATTCCTGCACCGAATGACAGAGAGCGAGCCGGACCGGGACCAGAACAGACCGGGACCGGAACAGACCGGGACCGGAACAGACCGGGCCCCCTGTTGGTTTCAGAAACAGTGAATTTCTGCTGTTTCTTCCTGTTTCTCCACAGGAAGTCGCGTCTTTAACTGTCATCACAGGAGCCTGATGTCTCAGGTCAAAGCCCGGGTCAAAGCCGAGGTCACAGGTCAGAGCGTGAAGCTCAGAGACACAAACAGGTGACAAACTGACCCACTGTTTTCATTGCTGATATCTGAGGCCGGTACCGATCCGACACAGAAAGACAGCAGAACCGAGTTTAAACAGACATGAATTCATGTATTTTAGAACAGCTGACTGGATCCAACAGCAGCTTCACCAGTTTGGAGCAAAACAATAAAAAATAAACAAGACAGAAACTGCAACTGATGAAAACAAACATGTGAACATGAGCAGTGAGGCTGAGAGCGAAGAGCTGGACCAGAGTCCTGGACCCACCGGGTCCAAAGAACCAAACACAGGAAGTCAAACAACATCTGAGCTGCAGAGGCGTCAACAAGCGTCCTTGTTTCTGCTCGTCCAATCAGCACCAAGGGAAATCAGAGGTCCTCCTGGATTGGCTGCTGTTAGCCAATAGAATGTCACCGAGAAAATATTCCCGCTTTATAAACTGAATATTTTTGTGAAACGCGTTTTCAATCAGGAGTCATGTTGTAGAGAAAGAAGAACTAATATTTATGATATTATGAGAATCAGTTATTGATATTAGCCCTCTTATTTTTCTAGAAATATTTTTATATAACTAATTTACATTGTTGAGTTTGGGTGCAGGACGCCCTAAATATAATATCCTACCAAAAATTGGCCGTTATGGTTTTTCACACTCAGACACCAAACGACTCAACATGTGCAGAAACGGGGTCCAAACAGATTGTTCACAAACTTTCAAACATTCAGATTCAGACTTTGTTGTGGATTTGAATGTAAAACATTTTGTTTCGGGTCAAATATTTATCATCATCATCAGGCCTGATGTAGATTATGAAGCAAGAAAAGAAACATCATCATCATCATCATCATCATCATCATCATCAGACAAACTAAATTCACTGGCTGCTGCTGGAGCAACAAGCCGAGACAAAAGGAGATTAATAATTATTACTGAGAATATCGGTTGTTTCCTGACCACCGCAGGGAGACGCTCTCCAACATCTCACTGGTTTCCATCAGAGCTGAGGATGAAGAGGAGGATGAGGATGAAGAGGAGGATGAGGATGAAGAGGAGGATGAGGAAGCCCTCAGGTGAGCAACCCTCTGATCCAACCCCCCACTGCAGGGGGCTGGACATCTGGGGGCCACATGCCACCCAGGCGGGGTTCTGGGGGGCCACTGGGGCTTAATGTGCGCCCTGGTTCCAGCCCCCCATCCCGGCTGCTCAGCAAGAGCTCAGAAGTTTAACTCCTCAGAACCAGCAAACCCAGCAGAACTCCGTTCCCCCGGGCGCACATGGCTCAGCGGCCAGGGGCGCACACAGACAGGACGCGGACACACAGACAGAAACCGGAGGAACCGGGAGGAACCGGAAGAACCGGGAGGAACCGGAAGAACCGGAGCAGCAGCGCTTACCGTGCAGAGAAGCCGCGATGCTGCGGGAATCATAGATCCGCTCCAAGAGCCCGCATGTCCGCCGGAGAGCAGAGGAGGAGGAGGAGGAAGAGGCTGCTGCTGCTGAGGAATAATCCGACTGTCAGTGACAATAACCCGGAGAGGAGGGGCAGGGGGGAGGGGGCAAGGGGAAGGAGGGGGGGCGCCACCCCAGCCAATTAGAAACAGGGACAGATTGTTGCAGGAAATCAGAGCTTCAGTGTTCAGCGGGACGAGTCTGAGCTTCAGGCAGGAAGGAGCCATTTTACCAGAAAACCCTCAGAAATATAACATTAAAATGATTAAAACATAACTCAACTCCTCCAGGGTTCTTCCTCTCTGTTAAATAAGCAGAGCTGAGATCACAGGCGCAGCTGGCGCCATCTAGCGGCAGACATCATGAAGCACAACAACATTCAATAACTGCAGTTTTTCTATTTAATCCGCCAAAGATTAAATAGAAAAACTGCAAACACAAACTTCTGAGGGCTTCACTGGGATTTTATGCAGCTGATATACAGGAAGAGATGCAAAATACAAAGAATAATATTAAAATAATAAACAAAGATCAGAAATTCATGCCGGACCTTTTTGTTTAGGTTTCCTTCCTCTACTTCCTGTTGGTCCGTCACATTAAAACAGGGAATTTATTTTTATTTTTAGTTTAATGTACAGAAAAACCTAAAAACATTTGCAAAAACACAAAGAATGCATTTTTCAGTGGAATTTTAATATTCCAAAGATTTAAAATATTATTGGTGAAAATATAATTCAGCTTCTCCATGAAAATATTAAAAGATTAAAATCTGCTAAAACTTATATTTAAAATAATTCGTTGGATCCAGATTACATCAAATCTTTAGCGTCTGTCATGCCGAGCAAGCATGAGGCGACTGTGGAGAGGAACTGTCCGTACTCACAGGAAGAAACCAGAAACAGGCTCAGCATTAGCAAAGCATGATCAATAGCTGGAGAGGAAAAAGTAGCAGAGTGACAAGTGGCCATCTTGTCCTCCAGTGGCAGCAAAACTGCAGAAGAAATGACATGAAGTGACCCAGAAAAGAACTGAAGGTACAGGAAGAGCTCAGGCTCTCTGTGATCTGGGCGTGTTTATTTATTCCGAGCCATCAGTGAAGGCATCACCAGAACACAAAGACCGGGCATCCGAGCCGCGACCAACATGAACAAACATGAGGAGAGCAGAATGTTGGGCTGCGAAGCTCAGCGATCCGCTGGTAACCTGGTTTTATTAGGAGCAGCCTGCTGCTTTGAGGTGTGTGTGTGTGAGTGTGTGTGTGTGTGTGTGTGTGTGTGTGTGTGTGTGTGTGTGTGTGTGTGTGTGCGTGTGTGTGTGTGTTGACAGGTGCTCATCCTGATTTCACTGGGCTGATAAAGGAGATGAATGTGACGTGTCTCCTGGTTCTGCCTGATAGTTTACATGATTATTCCAAGAACATCCATCAGCATGAAGCTCTTTACTGAAAATTCCAGTCCAATCATCCATACGCTCCAGCTGATCCCAGTTAGTGAAGTTCAGTTTATCACTAAAGAAACATAAAAGTTTCCAAGGAAACTGAGCAGAGCAGCATTTCCTCCTGACCAGCAGGGGGGCGACAGCAGGAAACTGCTTGCATTGTGTCTTTGACTTTACAGCAATCCCTCATGTGGAGCACGATGTGGCGACAGTGGAAAGAAAAAAGTTCCCTTTAACAGTAAGAAACCTTCATCAGAACCAGAACCAGAACCAGAACCTGGGTCGGAACAAACGGTAATCTGCCATGAACGACTGGAGGATTAAAGAAAATCTGATCAAACTCATCAGAAGGTTTTTGTTTTCCTCTGATGTTCTGATTTTCCTTTTACAGAAATAATTCAGTTATGATGGTGAAGAACATGCAGAGATCTGATGTGTCTATAAAATCAGAAATCTGGAGATTGAACATTGTCTGTTGTACAAGTTTACTGTAATCTCGACCCAGCAAAAATCTGACTGAAGTAATCTGATCAGCATGAATCCAGAGGTCTGCTCCTCACCTGAGCTGCAGTTTCTAAGCTTCTGCCTGTCAGAGCAGCAGCTCCTCCCCGCTCAGCTCCTTCAGACTAGCCAGCAGCAATTAGCAAACACCTGCTGAGCTCATTATAGAAGCTGCTGCTCAGAGTGGCAGGTAGAACCCTTAAAGGGTTAATCGAAAGAGGAGGAGCTTTTAAAGAGACAGAGGCCCAATTTCAAGACATTAAATCAGGAAGTCAAATTTCTTTTGTTTTATTTGAAATAAAAATAATTTTTGTAACAACTGAAGGTAACATAGTTACTTGGTTGTGCTATAAAATGGCTCTCTGCCTGAAAACCACATGATACTGCACCTTTAAGGATCAAAGAAGCATAAAACACTTTAGAGGAATATCAACATTCAATTATTATGTCAGTAATTTAAGTTCTTAAATGGTAGTAAAATAATCTTGGTGCATGTTTTGCAAACTTATGGGAGATATTAATAGGTTAACTTTGCCCAAAGTCAGAAAAGCAAAACCACTTGGAGTCTATGAATTTACAGCTTCATAAACATTTAATATTCCAATAGGAAACGTCTTAATAGAACGTAGAAAAACAAGGTCAAGATTAAAGACCTGTGATTGGATGAAAACAAATAAATATTAATATCAATATGTACATTTATACCCAGGATGAACAGCAGCCTGGAAGAATCAAAGTTTGTATCCACATGATGATTAAAACCAAATCTTTCTTCTCTTCCTGACCTCCTGACCTTTAGACATGATGTCAGGGCAGGTTTTGATACATTTTGTCCTGATGGGTTTTTAGCTCCTCCTCAAACTCCAGCTGGTTTTTCTCAGCCAATCAGGAATCAATTGGACTGGATCAAACATTTTATACCAATATTTACTTATATGAAACTCCAACCAACAGGCTGGATGTCAGTTAATCTGAGCCAGACGATGACATTAGCTGTTGTTTCCTGGTTGGATTTATGGTTTTATGAATATTGTAAATTCTGTTTGAATTGATGTTGCTGTTTGTGTGTTTTGTAAAACCTGTTGGATGATAGAGATGAAGAAGAGAAGTTGGTTCAGAAATAAACCCACTGACGGGATCAGACAGCCACCAGATGGCGCTCTCTCACCTTTTATAAAAGATCCAGTCTGAGTTTTAGTCTTACTTCTTTTTCTTCAGGTCTGCTTTCAACACTTTGGTCTGGATTAGATTTATATTCCAGTGTGTATCTTGGGTTAGATGATCATTTAGTTTTCTGTTTTTTCTGTGTTAAACGGTAAAAATGGCTTAAAGAAACCATTTATTTGGCGTTTCACAGCCCAGACAGACAGTCGCTGCAGAGCCTGGATGCATGGAATATTTTAAATGTAACTCAATATTTTATATTTTAAAGCCAGAACGCTGACCGTGTTCATCAAACCCAACCAGACTGGGTGGTTCTGGTGAGACCTGGACCAAAACCTCCTCCAAACCTTAAACAGGTTCTCAGCAGGTTCATCCAACCCGGGTCGGGTTGAGAAACCCGAAGGAGAAATGAAGGACGACGTTTGGCTCACATGAATGAACATCATGACTGAGATGAATCAAACCTCTCCAAAATGGCCGCTCTGGATTCACCCCATCCTCCCTGAAATCCAAAACACGTCAAATATCAACTTCTTTCTGACCACCAAGTGCCAGAAATATTCTTGTCTAAATGTGTGAAATAATCTGTCAAAGAAGTTTTAGAAACTGTCTCCCTTTAAGGCTGAGTTCGATCCGCTCTGATCCAACTCCAGTCCGGCTCGTTGAACGTTTAATCAAACTGACCCTGAGTCTGGGTTCAGCTCCAAAAGCAGGAAGTGAACCACATCACAGGGCATTCTGGGTAAATTCAACCAGAGCTAGCATGTTAGCCTGGCGCTAGCAGCAGAAAAGGCTCCTTGTCTTTAGCCAAAATCCTCCAACAGTAAAATCTGACGCCTCCATCTCGTTTCCATCTGGTGAAGAAGGAAGTTGCGCTCAGTTTCTTCTTCGTTGGTTTTTGTGTCATTTCCTTCAGTGGTTCTTGGTGCAGCGCCCCCTGCAGGCTGCAGCTCCTCTTTGGAGGACCTGATCGTTTCAGGACTGGGCTGTGGAATAAATCCCATGTTCCTGCTGACCTGAGTTCATCCTGATGAACTCTTTACTTCCCCTTCAGAGATGTGAGCCTCCCGTCTTCCTCTAATCCTCAGGTCTGGGATCAGCTGAGAGGAAAGAGCCTCGTGACACCTCCACCCCTTTCAAGCTGTTTGCTGAGCAGAAGCATTTTCACACCCTGACCCTGCAGAGCTGCAGGTGTTGGTGAAAACGGTTCTGATCCACAATCCAACTGCACAAGGATTTATGAAATAATCCTTTTGTTCTTCTGTCTGGGGATCAGACGTCTCCTGCCCAGATTCTCTGATCTGCAGTTATTTGGACCAGAAGACTCAACCCGGGCCGGTCCACCAGGACAGATTCTGTGTGTTTGGGATCAGATTTTTACCCAGAATGCCCCTCTTCATTTATTCTTATGAGGTTAGTGGAAAAGCAGGCCCTCAGCATGATGCTGCCGCCTCCAACCAGACGGCACTTTTGCGGTTATGCAGAATTGCGTTGATTATGATCCAGATTATGATCTTCCAGATGTTCTGCACTGAACTTTAAACTTCATCAACATGGATTTCCTTCAGCAGTGGAGTTTTGTGCGGTTCAGATTCCAGATCCTCATGAAACTTTTTGGTTCTTCTGATTTATCCTTTAACTCCAAGTCCAGACTCTGGTTGAGCTCGAAGATTTAATTTGACTTCCAATCAGAAGAAACATGTTTTAAATGAAAACGTCAGCTTTAATCTGGTATGAATAATGTTTTCATTCTGTTTTTGACTGCAGATCGTATCCAGTAATGAGATACGATCTGCAGGTTGGTGGTGCAGGAAAACGTCCAGCTCTGACACAACTGAAGAACAGAAACAACAGAGTGGATCAGATCCCCACAGACATGCAGCACTTTGTTTTAGCAGGCGCTACGTTTTCCTGAAGGATGCTAAATGAAAAATGCTGATGTTCCCTCCAGCCGTCATTAAAGCTGAAGACCTCAGGATGTCGGGTCGCTGCCAGGTGGAAATAATGGAGATTTAGAACTGATTTGTTCTAATAAACTCTTTTAATGACTTCAGCTTTTACATTTTAATATTCCCACAGGCTGCTCTCAACATGTTCACACACTTCACAGATGCATTGAGGGAAAACTGAACTAAATCTCATTATCATTAAATGTAATATTTCCTGCGCTCTGCTCACATTCATTAAATGGATTTCAGCTTTGAGTTGAATGAAACCTGAGTGATAAACAGCAGCTGCTCCATCCTGACAGAAACAATGAATCTTTGTGGTGAGAAACATCTCTGGTATCTGGGAGTCTGTGGTTCGATTCCTTGGCAGCAGAATGAGACATGGAGAGTCCAGGGACGTGTTTAATGAAATCATGAAAATCTGATTTATTCTTCTGCCGGCTGAAAACAGACAAAGCCTAAAACTGGTTGGTTATTCTTACCTGTTTGACTCTTGGTGTCCCACAGGGCTCGCTGGTTGGATCTCTGATGTTTCCTGATTCTCCTGCCCCTTGACTCCGTTTACAGAAAGCAAAATATTTCTTTCCATTGTTTTGTGCAGATGATGCTCAGATACAGGAAGATCATTAATTAACGAAATGTTGAAATGACAGAGGGACTGAAAGCCTGAAAGGCTTCGATGTCACATCGCTGGCTTCCTGATGACAGCGTGTTGGACAGACGGGATCAGAGCCGTCATCATATGGTTTCCATCATTACCAACGCAGAACGATCCGGTACCGGTACCGGTACCAGCTGCTGAAAGCTGCCAGGATGAGTCACAGCGCGGTCAGAACCAGACCAAACACATCCGGACACGGTTCTGATTATTCCAATCCTGTTACATTCTGACAGCTGGAGCGACCCGGTTCTGGTTCTGTTGGGTCGCACAGCTGCAGCTCTGTTGGTCTGCAGTTAAAATCACTTTTTACTTCAATTTGCATTATTATTTATTTATGGGGATGAAATGATTGATTATTCTAAATCAATCATTGAAATAATCCTCGACTAATTCAGTAATCGATAATCATTAACTGCAGACAAAACAGGAATCTGATCAACATAATAAAACTGAACCAAAACATTTTAAATTGAAGAAAAATCCACCCAGAAACTCATCAGGTGAGTTTTAGCTTCACATTCTGAGAATCTCATTTTAAACACGTTTTCTTTCATTATTAATCTGCCAGTCAATAACATAATCAACAGATCAATATGCCGTATCAATGCTCAGTTCAGCAGAAATTCCTGAGTTTTTCTCATGTTGATGTTTGAAGGATTGATCTGTTGATACAAATCATTAATGTTTTACTAAAGCAGTGCTGCTGTTGCACTATAAGCACTAAAATATTTATTTTCATATTTAGAAAAGGAACTGAATTATTCTTTAATCTTCATTTTTCATGTAAAACTTCACATTGTAAGTTAATTGATTAATCATCAGAATGATCGATAGAATAATCAATCACCAAACCGGTTGATTCAGAATATCATAGATATTCTGGATCAATAAAACGATCATAAACCAGAAACAATGTTTGGTTTTCTTCCTCACATTTACATAAAAAGTATCAAACCCAAAAGTTCAGCTGAAGTTTGTTTCATCAAAGCTTCGTCCTGCAGCCTTTGAAGCTGCTAAATGTTGAGTCAATTGAACCTAATTCTCTTTGAAGTCAGTGTGTGTGTGTGTGTGTGTGTGTGT
>NW_026562543.1:292500-317500 GCF_027474105.1 Poeciliopsis prolifica
GATTAATGCAGAAAATCATCAGATTTACTCTAAACCTTCATCAGATCAACTTCAGGCTCAGATTTAGAGAAAAACACAAATTAAACCCCTAAAAATGTGTAGCGCTTTCTGGTATCTAGGCTAGATTTAGCGCTCTGGGTTCTAATTATTTAATGTTACACCCATGAAACGGGTTTCACTACATTTCCCATGAAACCCCAGGTACTGTTTTGTCATTCAACTTAGTTTAACTGCCTATGTCTGACCCATAAATGATGAGACTTTATTCAGGTAAAGTATTTATTTACCAAACTTCAGAACAAAAATAAGGTAAACCACATGTGAAAATATACCCTCACACTGAATATGGTCACCAGCAGACCTTATGTCTGGCAAAGGGAATATAATTCAAACAACACCTTTTGGTGGTTGTTAACCATCAAATAACTAAAAATATCAAAACAAATAACAAACACTGGTTTATAAATAGGGACTTTCCCTTCCTTTTAAATGTTCGCGTAGTCCCAAACTACCTTATGTTGAACAGTCCCGAACACATTAGAGTCCTTTAGTTTGAACACCAAAAACATAAAACAATTGACAGTCTTTAATGAGTGGGCCCACCAAAATAAAACAAATTAAAGCCGGCAAAATAGTCTATAAACCCCGTTGCAGGCCTGATACTGAAGACACTCACCCTTGGTCCTCAATTCACGGTGACGGGTGTACATAGTTCCTGACGGCTCATCTCACCAGACATCCGTCGGTTAATCCGCGCCTTTTGGGTAGAGGCGGAGGAAACCGCAGCCAACTCCAACACAGCAGGCCCGACGCAGGTGTAGTGGGTCTCGACAGCTCCAATGCAGACCTCCGCATCCTCACCGCTCGCTTCTTCCTCGATCCGTCAGCTGTCCCTTGGTGCTAGTCCACAGCCAAGTTGGGGCACTTTGTAGCCGGTATTCCACCGAAACGGCTCACAAAAGTTCCAGCTAAAACCACCGAGTACCCGCGTCGTCTCTCCCCTTTTCTTGTTCTGCTCTCCTCTCCCGCGGTACTCTCTTTTTTCCCGCCCCCCAGTCAATCAGAACTCAGGAAAAGTGCAATCACCCAATAGTAACTGACCTTAGGCAGAACAACAAAACACACAGCATTCTAGTGTGTCACACCTCGTGTTGAGCTGTACTTTACATACAAACTATACAATAATTGTTCGTTCTTAAAGTAACAGAACACAATATTTTAATACTTTTTACTTCAACTGTTTTTTTCTTTTTAATGAACTCTTGCTCATTTCAAACTCCTACTAAAAGACTTTGACATTGTTATATCTTACTTTAAGATATTAAGTTTGTTATTTTTCAAAACAACAATATTCTGGGAACCCAGGGGTTACACCCTCCCGTCCTAAATGTCTAGATGTCCCCATCAGACAATTTTCCATGTAGTAAAAGAGTTGACAAACTCTCCTAGCTGAGAACCCAACGGGTTACACCCTCCCCGTCCTAAATGTCTAGATGTCCCCATCAGACAGTCCTATATTTTGCAAACTCTCAAAGCTGCATCTTGCTGATCTGTGAACTGGGACATTGCAAGGCGGATGACAGACAATATTAGGATCTTCCTCAGCGTCTCTGGTTATGTATATCCTCATTCCTCTGTGCACAATGACCAATGGCTTGTCTGTGGGCTTTCCTGGCTCATCGTAGCTCAAACGGATGACAGGCTTAACTAGACGTTTAGCAGAAGGAATGCTGGTAGAGTCAACTTCATCATTAGACACACTAGATTTTGGGACGTCTCCCACCTCTAGCCCTGTGTCCGCCACAAGGTCCTCTGATGAAAGTATAACACCACTGGCGTCCTCTTCTACCGCTGCGTCGTGGTCAAGCAATCTCTCCTCATTGCAGGACAGACTTGGTCCACCAGGATCTCTTTCAGAGATGACATCCAACTTGTCATTAGCAAGGACAACAACTGAACAGGTGGAGGATGTGTTAACCAGGCATCATGGACAACCTCGTCGTAGTAATACTGAGGGGTGTCTTCATCATCTTCAGAATCTTCTTCTCTCACTTCCTCTGCTGAATGCTGCACCTCAGTCTTTGCTTTAGCCACAGGAGTGGATCTGGTGGAAGGTCTCTGAGGCAGGCAGCTTTGTTCAGGGATGTCTGGAATCCTCACCAGAAACCCTATTGGTAGCAGATGATCTCGGTGAAGAGTCTTTACAGCTCCTCGCCCACTCTCCGGTTTTACCCGATAAACAGGTAAGTTGGGAAGCTTTCCAACAACCACATAAGGTTGCAGATTCCACTTCTCCTTTAACTTATGTTTTCCAGGGATTCCCAAGGCTCGAATGAGAACTCGATCCCCTTCCCGCAGGTTCTGGGCTCGTACCCTGCTGTCATAGCCTCGCTTGTTTTCTTATGATTCTTATTGGAAGCCTCAGTTGCGAGCTGGAAAGCATGATGTAATTCTTTTCTCAGTTTGTTCACATATTGATGATGTGTTGTGCCTCCTTCTCCAGCTGGAGACAGACCAAAACACACATCCACAGGCAGACGAGCATCTCGGCCAAACATCAGGAAGTATGGTGAATATCCTGTTGCCTCATTGCGAGTACAGTTATAAGCATGAACCATAGAGGCTACATGCTGACTCCATTTCTGTTTGTCCTTTGGATTGAGAGTGCTCAACATAGACAAGAGAGTACGATTAAAGCGCTCTGGCTGAGGATCCCCTTGGGGGTGATAGGGTGTAGTTCTCGATTTCTTTATCCCCAGCATGTTAAGGAGCTCTTTTATCAGTGAACTCTCGAAGTCACGACCTTGGTCAGAGTGGATTCGACATGGTAGGCCATAGTGCACAAAGAACTTTTCTAGCAGAACCTTAGCAACTGTAGTAGCTCTTTGGTTGCTGGTGGGTATGGCCTGAGCATACGAGTAAAATGGTCGGTAATAATGAGGACATTAGCCACCCCACGAGAGTCTGGCTCAATCGACAGGAAGTCTATACAGACCAAGTCTAATGGGCCTCGACTTGTGATCTGGTGTAGGGGACTTGTTTTGCGAGGCAAGGTCTTGTGAGCCACGCATACCCCACAGGTCTTGACATACTGTTCAATGTCATGTGCCATTTTCGGCCAATAGAACCGATCCCGCACCAACTCGGTTTTTTTCAATACCGAGGTGCCCAAAGTCGTCATGCAACTGCTTTAATACTTGGAGCCGATATTTTGGTGGAAGCACCAATTGGAACACTTCCTTCCCTGTAGGCCTTAAAATCCTCCTATACAACAGTCCATTCTTTATCTGCAACTTGTCCTTTTGTTGTTGTAGCAGAATGGCCTCCTGATGATCAGTCTGGAAGCTACAGGGCCAATTTCCAGATTTTATTTCCTTTTTAATCTTTCCAATAGCTTCATCTGAGTCTTGTTCATTTTGTAGGTCTGTCATACGGAACTGTTGCACTGGGTTCTCACCAAGAGAGATGGGGTACACATACAGATCAGGAATGGCAGATGGAGATACACCCAGCTGATCCACACACCGCAAGTTTGCAGAGACACTTACAGTTTTGCATAGAGCTTTCACTCCAGATGGGGGTATCCACCCCTCCTCTTCAGAGTTTGCATTTCTGGAGAGCAGATCGGCATCAATATTCTCCCTGCCTGGTCTGTACTGTATGCCAAAATCATAGGTAGACAGTGCAGCCAGCCATCTATGACCGGTAGCACTAAGTTTGGCTGTAGTAAGGACATAGGTGAGTGGGTTGTTGTCAGTTCTCACAGTGAACTTGGCTCCATACAAGTAATCATGAAACTTATCAACAACAGCCCACTTGAGAGCGAGAAACTCGAGTTGATGGACTGGATAATTTCTCTCAGAGTTTCTCAGCTTTCTACTGGCAAAGGCTACAGGACGCAAGCCTTCTGGATGTTCCTGATTGAGTACAGCACCTAGCCCATCAAAGCTGGCATCTACATGTAATATGTAGGGCTTAGTTGGATCTGCAAAGGCCAGTACTGGCGCATTTGTAAGGCACTGTATGATCTTCTTAAAGCAGTAGTGCAGGCCAAAGTCCACCTGTCTCCAAAAGGCTCAGATTTTTTAAGGTAGGCAGAGTTGGAGGTAACTGCTTTCTGTCCTTTTTTAACAGGAGGGTAGCCTTTGGTTAGGTCTGTCAGGGGTCTCACAATGGATGAGTAGTTGGCAATGAACCTTCTGTAGTAGCCACAGAAACCCAAAAACGACTGAAGGCTCTTGAGGTCTGTTGGCTGCTCCCAGTTAAGAACTGCTTTGATTTTTTTGGGTCAGTAGAAATTCCTGAAGCAGACACAATATGGCCGACATACTTGACCTGAGGTTGACAGAACTGACACTTATTGATAGATACCTTCAGACCATATTCTTGTAGTCGGTCCAAGACTTTGAGGAGACGTTCTTCATGTTCCTCTAGTGTACGGCCAAACACTATTAGGTCATCCAGGTATACTAAACATTGCAGGAGGTTCATGTCCCCAACCGCCTTTTCCATTAACCGTTGGAAGGTAGCAGGGACTCCTGTAATGCCTTGGGGCATACGCTCAAACTGGAAGAACCCGAGGGGACAGATAAAGGCTGTTTTCTCCTTGTCTTGGTCAGCCATGCCAATCTGGTAATAGCCATTTCGCAGATCCAATACAGAAAACCAGCGGCTTCCTGTCATACAATCCAAGGCTTCATCAATCCTAGGAACGGTATATTGATCAGGGATTGTTCGTGCATTCAGGGTGCGGTAATCAATACACATCCTGATCGAGCCATTCTTTTTTCTTGCAACTACGATGGGTGAAGCATAAGGACTACGTGACTCCTTTATTATTCCTGCTGCCAGCAGTTTTTGTAAATGGCTTCGCACGTCATCGATATCCGCAGGGCAAGACGCCTTGATCTTTCTCGAAAAGGTCGTGAATCACTGAGGCGGATGGTATGTTCGACTCCTTTGGCTAAACCAACATCCCATTCTTCAAGGGAGAACACTCGGGCTTTCTCTGATAGCTTACTAGCAAGCCTCTCCTTCCAGGCACTTGGGATTGGGGAGTCGCCAAAATCAAACAATCCAGGATCTATTGATTGACCTGACTCTTTGCCTTTGTGCAACTCAGTCACAACATTGGCTTTCTGAATACATGCCACAATGGTGCCTTTAGGGATGGCTTTGGTTTTTAATGACTCATTTTTAACACCAGTGAGAAGTTGTTTACATTCATGTCAGATGGTAAGAGAACACATGGCGGCACCATTACTCCATCTGGGAGAGAGGGCTGCTCAGGAGGCTCAACCACCAACACATCCTGCTCCCAGGACTCTTTTGTAATGACTTTACAGGCAGCCAGGGTTGAACCACCAGGGGGAATCTTAAGAGGTCCAGGACCCATCCATTTTATGTGTCCAACATTATCATTCAGTTGGCCGGAGGGGTGTTTCTGTTTAAAGGTCTTTGGTGTGCTGATGGCAACTCGCCATGACTGAGCCAATCCCTGGCAATCAGGGTCATCTGCAGTCTTGGGCTGATGATGAAAAACGACAGGCATTCGTTCCCATGATTACTGGAGCCTGATCTGGACCCTTAGGGTCGGGGCAGACCAGGGCTAACACTGTCGTGGGTTCCCTGTGAAAACCATCCTCCAAGAACTCAACATTCATAGCTATATAGCCCTTGTACGGATAGCAGGATTCACTGAGTCCCCAAAGGGCCAAGCTGGAAATGGGATGGAGAGGTAAGTGAGACAAATGGTCTGTGTACCAGCTTTCAAATATTATGGTAACACTAGAACCACTGTCCATCAGGGCATTGGTTGGTTGACCCTCAATGATTACTTTACTGATGGAGGCCTCTCCTACTAGTCCCTTAGGGATGTCTGTAGCATGTTGGGCATCTACTGCATTCCTTTTGACCGAGCAGTTAGTCCTTGAAGTCTCTTTTTTCCTGTTTGTTTGTGTCATTATTTTTTCTTCTTAGAGAACGAATCAGTTTCTGAATGACTTTGCCCTTATCTTCGGGGGCTGTACAATGAGTAGACACATGTCCTCCTTCCCCACATCTATAACAGAAGAAATCCTCTTCGTCCTGGTTGACGTGAGTTGTTCTTTGGCTACTAAAGCGAGGAGGAGCTTTAGTCACTTTATTAGCTTTGTTGTCTGGCCTCCATCTTGCATTTTTAGTCTGAGGAGGATTTGTGTGGGTCACAGTCATCATATTGAGGTGATGTTGCACATCCTCAACTTGTTTTCTTAGAGTTTGCACTTCATCATTTTCTCTGGGTTTCTTTTCATCTGTGTGGAATACTTTTTTGAACTTTCGAAGTGGCTTTTAACTGACCAGTTGTGAGTTCAGACACTTGGGACTGCAGCATTTTGACTTTAGCCTGCAGCTCCTGAACTTCAGATTCTGACTTAATTTCATCTTCCACCCTCACCTGCCTGACCACTGGTCTAGCTGAGGGAGCAACAGTTTTCTTCCTCGCTGATTGTTGAAATTCTTCTTCTCTGATTTCATTCAACAGTGTCAGGAAAGGAGGAGGATTATGCTTTCTCTCTTTTAGCCGTAACTGTAGTAGCAGTATTTCAGACTCTGTGGCTCCACGAAGGAGCTGGTCCACACGAACACTATCTCTCAGATTGGGAGTTATCCCTCCTCGTTGAACAACTTTGGTTAACTTTTGCTCCACTCTCCGTAAAAAATCTGAGAGTCTTTCACCTTCACTTTGGCGTAAGGCTCTGAAGGAGAAGTAGAGATCCTCGGGACTCTCTGGTGATCCAAATGCTCTTTCTAGAGCTTCAATGTATTCCTCTGGGGATGCATCTGGATCATTAGCTCTCACGGCTTGTGCAATTTCCAGAGCAGGGCCTCTCAAGCTTTCCACAATCCTTTTCCGTTTCTCTCGAATTGAACAGTCACTCTCATCCACCATTAACTGTGCTTGCTCCATCCATGTATCCAAACTCTCTTCTCCTGGAGGAGTGGGACTTATGCCAGAATATGCACGGAGACGCCTGAAGACATTACTTTCTTGAGCAGGCCTCATTGTCTTTGCTAGCAGATCACCAACTGCTCTTATGATTGACTCTGCGGAGTTTCCTGGCATAGGATCTGATGACAGCATTTCTGGTGTAGCTGCTTCTTCAGCGGAGGTGGAACTATCTTGTGAGAGAGGATCAGATTGTCTCTTTTCCGTGTTGAAATTTTCTTCGTCTGTCGGCCCATGCAATGTCCACAGTTCACCTCCTTCAATAGATGGCACATCCAGAGGTATAGTTTTTGTGTTTACTCTTTCACTACACTCACATAAAACCATCAATGACTGTAATTGAGGGTTAAACATTCGTCCTCTGACCCTAACTCGTCCTAGGGCTTTGATAGTCATCAAAGTTTCCTCAATGTGCTCAACTGTGGTCTGGATGGGCACCTGCTTCACTACAATTGCACGGGATGCATCTAAGCCCTCCCCTGTACACCAGTTTTCTAACAATGACATTCTGTAGTTAATGATTAACTCACGTATTTCTGCTTTGGAAAGTCCTAATTAATTCTGACTTTTTCCCCGTTTGTTTATTCCAACTAATTGTTCAGCTTAACCAAGATAGCAATGTGGGTCAGACACTAACGTCAAAAACAGATTAACTAAATAAACCTTGGGGTCTAGCTTTCACTATAAGTTTATTTTTCACTTATTTATTTTTATTGTGTGAGAATCTATCCCAGCGGTGCCTCCATTTATGTAGCGCTTTCTGGTATCTAGGCTAGATTTAGCGCTCTGGGTTCTAATTATTTAATGTTACACCCCATGAAACGGGTTTCACTACATTTCCCATGAAACCCCAGGTACTGTTTTGTCATTCAACTTAGTTTAACTGCCTATGTCTGACCCATAAATGATGAGACTTTATTCAGGTAAAGTATTTATTTACCAAACTTCAGAACAAAAATAAGGTAAACCACATGTGAAAATATACCCTCACACTGAATATGGTCACCAGCAGACCTTATGTCTGGCAAAGGGAATATAATTCAAACAACACCTTTTGGTGGTTGTTAACCATCAAATAACTAAAATATCAAAACAAATAACAACCACCTGGTTTATAAATAGGGACTTTCCCTTCCTTTTAAATGTTCGCTAGTCCCAAACTACCTTATGTTGAACAGTCCCGAACACATTAGAGTCCTTTAGTTTGAACACCAAAAACATAAAACAATTGACAGTCTTTAATGAGTGGGCCCACCAAAAATAAAACAAATTAAAGCCGGCAAAATAGTCTATAAACCCCCGTTGCAGGCCTGATACTGAAGACACTCACCCTTGGTCCTCAATTCACGGTGACGGGTGTACATAGTTCCTGACGGCTCATCTCACCAGACATCCGTCGGTTAATCCGCGCCTTTTGGGTAGAGGCGGAGGAAACCGCAGCCAACTCCAACACAGCAGGCCCGACGCAGGTGTAGTGGGTCTCGACAGCTCCAATGCAGACCTCCGCATCCAGCTCACCGCTCGCTTCTTCCTCGGTCCGTCAGCTGTCCCTTGGTGCTAGTCCACAGCCAAGTTGTGGCACTTTGTAGCCGGTATTCCACCGAAACGGCTCACAAAAGTTCCAGCTAAAACCACCGAGTACCCGCGTCGTCTCTCCCCTTTTCTTGTTCTGCTCTCCTCTCCCGCGGTACTCTCTTTTTTCCCGCCCCCCAGTCAATCAGAACTCAGGAAAAGTGCAATCACCCAATAGTAACTGACCTTAGGCAGAACAACAAAACACACAGCATTCTAGTGTGTCACACCTCGTGTTGAGCTGTACTTTACATACAAACTATACAATAATTGTTCGTTCTTAAAGTAACAGAACACAATATTTTAATACTTTTTACTTCAACTGTTTTTTCTTTTTAATGAACTCTTGCTCATTTCAAACTCCTACTAAAAGACTTTGACATTGTTATATCTTACTTTAAGATATTAAGTTTGTTATTTTTCAAAACAACAATATTTCTGGGAACCCAGGGGGTTACAAATGTAATTTATTCGAAATAACCGAAATGCTGAGCTAAACGACGCAGAAGAATCAGAGAGAAGATCTGAGCAGGTAACAGGTGAACGATGTCACTGCACTGTAAAAATCCATTCAGTTCAATTCAATTCAGCTCGTCAGGCCTCATTGTTCTGCTGGTTCCAGATTGTTTTACTGGTTCCAGATTGTTCTGCTGGTTCCAGATTGTTCTACTGGTTCCAGATTGTTCTGCTGGTTCCAGATTGTTCTGCTGGTTCCAGATTGTTCTGCTGGTTCCAGATTGTTTTACTGGTTCCAGATTGTTCTGCTGGTTCCAGATTGTTCTACTGGTTCCAGATTGTTTTACTGGTTCCAGATT
Organism: Poeciliopsis prolifica; assembly: GCF_027474105.1. Lineage (NCBI taxonomy): Eukaryota > Metazoa > Chordata > Actinopteri > Cyprinodontiformes > Poeciliidae > Poeciliopsis > Poeciliopsis prolifica. The sequence goes on from NW_026562543.1 coordinate 301,876, forward strand.
GTTCTGCTGGTTCCAGATTGTTCTGCTGGTTCCAGATTGTTCTACTGGTTCCAGATTGTTTTACTGGTTCCAGATTGTTCTGCTGGTTCCAGATTGTTCTGCTGTTCCAGATTGTTCTACTGGTTCCAGATTGTTCTGCTGGTTCCAGATTGTTTTACTGGTTCCAGATTGTTCTGCTGGTTCCAGATTGTTCTGCTGGTTCCAGATTGTTCTGCTGGTTCCAGATTGTTCTACTGGTTCCAGATTGTTCTGCTGGTTCCAGATTGTTCTGCTGGTTCCAGATTGTTCTACTGGTTCCAGATTGTTCTGCTGGTTCCAGATTGTTCTGCTGGTTCCAGATTGTTCTACTGGTTCCAGATTGTTCTGCTGGTTCCAGATTGTTTTACTGGTTCCAGATTGTTCTGCTGGTTCCAGATTGTTTTACTGGTTCCAGATTGTTCTGCTGGTTCCAGATTGTTCTGCTGGTTCCAGATTGTTCTACTGGTTCCAGATTGTTCTGCTGGTTCCAGATTGTTCTACTGGTTCCAGATTGTTCTGCTGGTTCCAGATTGTTTTACTGGTTCCAGATTGTTCTGCTGGTTCCAGATTGTTTACTGGTTCCAGATTGTTTTACTGGTTCCAGATTGTTCTGCTGGTTCCAGATTGTTTTACTGGTTCCAGATTGTTTTACTGGTTCCAGATTGTTCTGCTGGTTCCAGATTGTTCTGCTGGTTCCAGATTGTTCTACTGGTTCCAGATTGTTCTGCTGGTTCCAGATTGTTCTACTGGTTCCAGATTGTTTTACTGGTTCCAGATTGTTCTGCTGGTTCCAGATTGTTTTACTGGTTCCAGATTGTTCTGCTGGTTCCAGATTGTTCTACTGGTTCCAGATTGTTCTGCTGGTTCCAGATTGTTCTACTGGTTCCAGATTGTTCTGCTGGTTCCAGATTGTTTTACTGGTTCCAGATTGTTCTGCTGGTTCCAGATTGTTTTACTGGTTCCAGATTGTTTTACTGGTTCCAGATTGTTCTGCTGGTTCCAGATTGTTTTACTGGTTCCAGATTGTTTTACTGGTTCCAGATTGTTCTGCTGGTTCCAGATTGTTTTACTGGTTCCAGATTGTTCTGCTGGTTCCAGATTGTTTTACTGGTTCCAGATTGTTTTACTGGTTCCAGATTGTTCTGCTGGTTCCAGATTGTTTTACTGGTTCCAGATTGTTTTACTGGTTCCAGATTGTTCTGCTGGTTCCAGATTGTTTTACTGGTTCCAGATTGTTTTACTGGTTCCAGATTGTTTTACTGGTTCCAGATTGTTTTACTGGTTCCAGATTGTGGCTTAAAATGTGGCTGCAAAATATAAGGAAACTAAATATTTATATTTAGCTACAAACTGAGTCTGTGCAAAGTGAACTTGCTAATTATTTAGTTTAAAACTGTGACATTTATAAATGAATGTCAAAATGTGACTTTTTACCATTTTCTTCTCTAATAACATGAATTACTGCCGTTCATTTCATCCTGTGCAGCTTTGAGATGGTGTGTGAAGCGGATTTGTGGCGACCGGAGGGACTGTGAGCGTCTCATTACGCTGCTCTGGCTCTTCAAGCATTTTGTCCCGACGCTCAGATTAGAGTCAGACTAGCAGATTACATTGTGTGAGCAGGACATCCTGGCCCGTTTGAGCCAAATCTCTTCATGCACTTTAATTATGCTGCCAGTGAGACGAGAGACCAAAGGATGAAGACAGAGAGAGAATCCTCCTGTTCCCAAAATAACAAACACATTTATTTTAGTTATCTTTAGTTGTCAGGCGTTTTGCAGAAAATGATGCTATTTGATTTGCAATCCTTCCCAATTTCATACTGCATTTTGTTCTAAGTATGATTGTCACATAATAAGACCGTTTGGGCAATTACCACAGCTTTCATGAGGGAATTACTTCTGCACGTCATTAAAATGAAGCAGAGAATATAATTGCTGCTTTTTCTGCCTCTCCTTCTCTGAACGATCCCCTGCCTCCCTCTCTGCTTCCTCTTCCAACCATCTTCCTCTCACATGCATATTTCAAGGCGAGCTCACTCAGAAATCTATTTGAAATTGCAAACAGCTTAGAAGAGCGAGCCACGCTCCTCTGGAGAGTCGAGGGTTGGACTCCAGGTTTCCACCATGATAACAATGCAGATATTACGGCTTTTTCCTGCGAGGGAAATCGCTTCTTCCTCTCTGCTCTCTCGTTCCAGTGATCTCTCCATTTGGCAGAGATGATTTAAGGGCTTGTTTGACACAGTCAGGAGCTTCTTCACTGTGCAGAGCAGGAGAGCTGCAGCAGTTCAGACTTCATGTGTTTACAAGTTGAACGTCCACCTGGGCTTCAGTCTCACGCAGCAGGTTCTGCAGGAGCCTCTGAGCAGCTTGATGGTTCACCACAGTGTGTGTCTGACTGTGTGTGTGTGTGTGTGTGTCTGACTGTGTGTGTGTCTGACTGTGTGTGTGTGTGTCTGACTGTGTGTGTGTCTGACTGTGTGTGTGTCTGACTGTGTGTGTGTGTGTCTGACTGTGTGTGTTTGACTGTGTGTGTGTCTGACTGTGTGTGTGTCTGACTGTGTGTGTGTCTGACTGTGTGTGTGTCTGTGTGTGTGTGTGTCTGACTGTGTGTGTGTCTGACTGTGTGTGTGTCTGACTGTGTGTGTGTGTGTCTGACTGTGTGTGTGTTTGACTGTGTGTGTGTCTGACTGTGTGTGTGTCTGACTGTGTGTGTGTGTCTGACTGTGTGTGTGTCTGACTGTGTGTGTGTGTGTCTGACTGTGTGTGTCTGACTGTGTGTGTGTCTGACTGTGTGTGTGTGTGTGTCTGACTGTGTGTGTGTTTGACTGTGTGTGTGTCTGACTGTGTGTGTGTCTGACTGTGTGTGTGTCTGACTGTGTGTGTGTGTCTGACTGTGTGTGTGTGTGACTGTGTGTGTGTGTCTGTGTGTGTGTGACTGTGTGTGTGTTGCTTGTAGAGCAAAGCGCTCAGTGAGGATGTGACCGTCCATCCTTCCTGCTGACTGAAGTTCTTTCACTTCATTTGTATGGCTGGATGTAAGCGGCTCCTCCAGGTCCGACACGGAACCGGCTCTTTGGGTTTCATTCTTCCCGACCTGACTGGCTCTGACTGCTGGTCCAGAAATCCCTGGACTGTTGGGATAAGATACACTTTTCAGTGTATCATAAAACGATGAAAAGTGAGATATGAAAGCACTGATGACCTGAAGCAGGTTTTACTTTGACTGGACCAGCATGCAGTGCAGCAGGTGGGTGGTTGTGACCCATCATTAAATTATATTTATATATCAATCTAGATATTTTTCTAGATCCGCCCCTGTTGAAGGATGAATGATCTTTTCTAATAACTGAGCTCAAAGTTAAAAAATATCTGAGAATTTTAAATGATAAGCATTTAAACCCTGAAATGAACTGAATCGAGTTCAACACCAGAACCACAAAGAATCAGCTGAAGTTCAAACGTTTAGATGTCCTGATACTCAGCGTCTGTCTGCTCATCTGGGATTAGATCCAACCTGAAGCGTTCACAGGATTATTCCTAATCTCAATTTTATTTTCATTTTCTGTAATAAAAAAAATTTAAAAACTTTGTGTGAAACAATTCAATTCATTCAACAAAAAAATCTACCAATTAAAAGTTATTAAAAGGTTTTAGATTAAAAACTTTCTGAAAATCATCAAAATATTCAACATTCACGTTAACTGAGGTGAAACCGAATAGTACAGCTGTTCTGCCTTTAAACAAAGGTCTGGACTTTGACTAGACCATTAGGTCACCCTGGTCCATCACCGTTTAGCTGCTGTGTGTCGGATCGTCGGACGGACTCGGCTGCAGCTGTTGGACTAGAAAACATGGATGAACTGAGGAGTCAGAGACACGAAACCCGGTGACTTTTTGTCCGTCTGCAGATGTTTCATAAACCAGAAGTTATCATCAGGCTTTGGGGTGAAATTATTTCACCTTGGATCCGTTTTAATACTTTTATTACTGCAAAGTTCAAAATAATGGAAGTTTTAAGGTAAAGCTGGGCGATGATTCTCTCTGATCTCATTAAATTAGTTCCTGTTTTTCTTTCCCATTTTGCCAGAAAACAGCTGAGGCTTTTCTCTGGAGCAGAGAAACACTGACTCACTCGGCGTCTTTATTTCAGCTTCATTTCTTCACTTCCTGTCTGAAGTATTTACCTCCACCTTACAGGAGCCTTGATTTGAGCAAATAAGGTGAAGTGAGGCAACTTAATGAAGGGAAATGGGAGCCTGGCTCTGCAGCCCGCTGTGTGATATGAGCTGATAAAGGAGCCCATTTTCCCAGCATGGCTTTAAAATATGGCGCATGATAAAAGGAGCATATCTGGCAACACATTCCTCATCCACAGAGGGAAATTAAGCTCTTACAGCCTGCCCACCTCAGTCTAACCTTATATAAGCTCATAAGCCTGTGCTTTCATCTGCATTGATGACATGATGACAGTGCAGCTCCAGGCCGCAACGCCGCCGCTGCGTGTTTCTGTGTAAACCTCCCTCCATCCTGAAGAACAGCAGCAGCCCCGCCCCCATATTAACTAATGCAATCCAGGATATGGAAACTCATTAGTGCCTCTTTTCCAGCTGCTTCAAACAGAGGACATTTCTGCTTTTGTGGATTTTGTTACATGAGTCGCATGCAGCCAAGATTTCAATTTCCTTGCCTGGAATCTGTCTGAAAGAAGCAAATGCAGAAAGATCTGCAATAAGTGAGCATTGAAGTGACCCGACATGAAGAAATACCAACATAGAATGAACCTCATCAAGAGACAACATGGCTGCCGTGGTTCCCAGAATCCAGTCCGTCTGTCCAGGTCCGGTTCGGTTGGGATGTACTCCGAGACAAACTCTGGTCCAACAGTCGGTCTGGTTCGGTTCCAAAGTGAGCATCAAGCAGGCCGGAGTCCGCTCCAACAGCAGGAAGTGGACTACAGAGCAGGGCATTCTGGGTAATTACAACCAAAACAAACATTTTGTGAGTCTTTTGTAATCAGAATCACAGATGCTGAGCTACTTTGGAAATATTACAAAATCATTTAGTCCAAAATTCATACATAGAAAAACGATTCAGACGCAAAAAGATAAACATTTTCATTCTTCAATAAACAGAAACAGCTCAGCTTTTATTCACCGTGTCGGACCTGCAGGAAACACTGCCACCTGCAGGTGGGAGTGAGCATCACTTAAACCCAAAGTTTATGACAATAAACTCACAATCATGCATTCCTGCAAAAAGAAAAAAAATGACTTTGCATAAATGTTTAACATTTTAGATTCATGAAAAACGGGAGAGGCTGACGACCAGAACCAGAACATCTGGTTTGAATTGTATTTATGGGTATCAGAGTAAAGGGGAGTGCAGTTTGTTGTTTTCCTGTTTCTTTGGCTCCTATTTGCTGTTTTGTCTCTGAGCTGCTAAACTTTAATAAATAAATAATCTTCTTTATCATCAGATGAAATGTGACATGTTTATCTGTTTCCTGCAGCGTCATAATTATAATTTATTGTGTTTTTGTTCAAATCGCATGGATGCCAATAAAATAAAAGATTCTGGTTGTAACAAAATGTGGGAAAATTAGAGACATAAATAATACTGGAAGACAATCTCAGCAACTTGATGTTTCTCATCAACAGCCAGCTGCTTTCCCTCAATCAGGGAACAAAAATCACTTTTCATCTCTGTTATTTTATTCTATAACAAGTTTATAATTTACAAATCAAATTTTCATGCATCTGCTCATCAAAGCAACATTTAACAATACATCCGAGTTTATTTCTGCTGTAAACACTCTCTGTCTCATCCAATGACGTCTCAGCAGCCTCAGTGATGTCATCGCTCTGACCTTTACTGTGCATGAAGGCCACAGTGGGCCTTCATGCAGAACCAGAACCAGAGAAACTGATTCCTGCAGCATCTGGCAAAACAGAACCTGCTGCTGGAGTTCTGACCAGAACCAGGAAGATGGAGGCACCGCCTGGTTCTACACCGCCTGGTTCTACACCATCAGGTTCTACACCACCTGGTTCTACACCGCCTGTTCTACACCACCTGGTTCTACACCGCCTGGTTCTACACCGCCTGGTTCTACACCGCCCGGTTCTACACCACCTGGTTCTACACCACCTGGTTCTACACCACCTGGTTCTACCGCCTGTTCTACACCACCTGGTTCTACACCGCCTGGTTCTACACCGCCTGTTCTACACCGCCTGGTTCTACACCGCCCGGTTCTACACCGCCTGGTTCTACACCGCCTGGTTCTACACCACCTGGTTCTACACCGGTTCTACACCACCTGCAGTTCTACACCACCCAGTTAGAACACTACCTGGTTCTACACCACCTGGTTCTACACCGCCTGGTTCTACACCGCCTGGTTCTACACCGCCTGGTTCTACACCGCCTGGTTCTACACCACCTGGTTCTACACCACCTGGTTCTACATCACCTGGTTCTACACCGCCTAGTTCTACACCGCCTAGTTCTACACCACCTGGTTCTACACCACCTGGTTCTACACCGCCTGGTTCTACACCACCTGGTTCTACACCGCCTGTTCTACACCACCTGGTTCTACACCACCTGGTTCTACACCACCTAGTTCTACACCGCCAGGTTCTACACCACCTAGTTCTACACCACCTGGTTCTACACCACCTAGTTCTACACCACCTGGTTCTACACCACCTAGTTCTACACCACCTGGTTCTACACCACCTGGTTCTACACCACCTGGTTCTACACCACCTAGTTCTACACCACCTGGTTCTACACCACCTGGTTCTACACCGCCAGGTTCTACAGTTCTTCACTGAGAGACTTTGATCTGCTGATCGTTTCTAGGGTTAGGGTTAAAATCTGCAGGTTCTTCCTCTGAACCTTCAGACCTCTCAGGTCTCCTGGTTCTACATTCAGCATCTATGCTCCACAAATCTGGAATAAAGTTCCAGAAAACTGACAGTGGAAAACTGAGTTCCTTTAAATCAAGGCTGGAAACCGGCTGGTTGGAGCCGATTCATATTCATTTTGATTCATCTGTTTTCAAACTTGTCATTATGTTCATGTTTTGTTTTCTTTTTAAAGGATTTTGAATTTCCCTGCTGATGAAATAAAGTTTCTTTTCCTGGAAGAGCCTGTTTCTGGGAATCGGACGGATCTTGATCCGAGTCCAAAGCTTCTCTGATCTCAGCAGCTTCATTCGCTTCCTGACTCTCGGTTAGAGCGCCCCCTGTCTTCAATCAGCAGCGGAATCAAAGTTCTTCACAAAGTGACTCAGTTTTATGTTTAATTTTTCCGGGTCCAGGTTATTTCTCTGATGTTCTGACAGAACTGATACCTGAACAGAACCGGGTCTGTTTGTCCTTCACCATCTGTTCTCTTTGTCTTTCTGAAAACCTCACTTCCTGTTTCTTCCTGCTCCATCCCTGCTTCCTCTCTCTCCGTCTCTTTTCCACCATCTGTTCTTTCCTCCATCCATCCTTCGCTCCAACTTCTCCTCCATCCTTTTGTCATGCTTCCCTTCTCCTCATTGCTCACCTTCTCCTCCCAGCCATCTGTCCTCTGTTCTTATCCTCCTCTCATCAGTTCATCCTTCTCCTCCTCCACCTGCTCCAGCCGTTCCTCCTCTCCTCCCTTTCATCCCGTCTTCCTCTCTGGAATCCCTGATGAAGAGGCGTGTTTGTTTCCTGATGTTTGCCACAAACAGAGGAAGACAAAGCGCTGCAGCGAACGCAGTGACTAATCTCTGGTCTCTCCTAAAAGGCCATTGGCGGGTGAATTATCCGTCTCTTTGTGCGCCGTGTTCGGGATTATCGGGTCTGAGAACGAAGCTGAAACAAACAACCAGTTCAAGGACAAAAGGTTCACATTTCAAACAGCTTCAGTGAAAAGAAAAACCCTGCAGGGCATGAAATCATGACAGGGGAGCATCGAATGAAACCCACCAGGAAACGTCCAGGAGAGGACAGGAAGTTCTGCTGCTGCAGGTTCAGATGGGCAACATGACCGAACAGAACCGGCCGTCTGACCCGAACCAGACGGCAGGCGGGACAGAATCAGGACCGGGCTTCCTGCAGATTCCACCAACTCAAATTCAAGACTTTTTAAGACTTCTGAGAACATCATGAATGAAATTTCAGACCTGACAGGAATAAACATGTAAAACCTCAGATTTGATATATTTGTAAAAATGGAATGGAAACTATTGGGGAAGAAATTATCCTCCTTTTGAGATTATCGATTTATTGCTGCATTCTTACTTCAGTTGAAAACATAAATAATCTTTTTCTCTTTCTGTGGCTCCAGACTGTTTTCCTTCCAACAATTTTATAGAAACTAAATTCTTCAGACTGAGTTTAAATCCACTGAACCTTCAGAGTTCAGAGAAAAGCTCGTTAGCTAGCAGGGATTAGCAGCTAGTTAGTATTAGCCTCAACCTGCTGGATCAGAGGAGATGAAGTCTGAAGAGACTCAAACGTTTTCAGTGACAGAAAAGTACAAGAAGAAAGAGACGAACTTTAAGGCCTGTGATTAGCAGGTCAAAGGTCATCCTCGTTTTCAAATTAAATCAGGCTTTTTCAGGACTCAGACAGCCTGGGGATTTCTTCACATCAGGCTGAAATGAAGGAAGGCAGGTAAATATTTTAAAGCACAATCAGAACATTTGATTCTGCACCAACATGATGAGTAACAGATCAGAAAGACTCGGATCAGAAAACATTTTCCAGAACCAGAGCGGGACGAAATGTCTGCAGTTTCTCATGAACAGAACTGAATGGTTTTAACCTCCTCTAATCAGCTGCCTGTTTGCTTCATTTCTCATCTAACAAACATCTTTAACATCATTTTTTTCTGCAGATATCAAATATTGAGATGACTTATGCTGCAGTCCTGGAGGTTGGCTCCCAGGCCGGCGCCTGCATTATTAACGCTGCCACTCTGCAACACGCTTCCTGTGTTCAAAGCTGCAAACAGTAATCTGCATTAATATCCCTCCACTAATGATCTCCAGCAGCAATGCAACTCTTCATAATTAGCTACTTTGTTGATTTGCTGTTTCTTGTTTGTTTGTTTAGTCCCGGGGGTTTGCTGTTGTTCTGTTTATTGTAGATCTGGTTGGAAGGGATGAAACTGAGCAACTCGCTGCTTCATTACTTTATAGACATTGTACAGTTAATGCTGCTGCTGCTGCTGCAGGGAAGAAACAGCCTCATGATCCTGTCTGTGTTCACGAAACAATGGACGGACAGGAACCGGACCGGACCGGACCGGGTCACTTTGTTCATACATAAGGAACAAAATAATGTGCAAAGTTTGTTTGTAAGGCCTGGATGATCAGAACTGTTCAAATTAAGCAAAGAGTTTCCAGTAAAAACAGCCACATTAGACTCAATGAGAAACAGACACATGCATGTTGTTGTGTCATAATCATAAAGGAGCACACATGAAATATTTATGGTCTGTCAGAAATAAAAGCAGATTAATCTGGTCTCAATAAACATTTTAAAACTAATTTGATGTTTTCTGCTTCAGTTTTTATTTCTGTTCTGGACGAAAACAAACTACCAATGCAAATTTTTTTATGTTATGAAAGAATCTAATTGTGATCAGATGAATTAAAAACCATTCAGGGAATCTGGAGGATCAGAGGAACGTTTGACCCGATTCGGCGCCATTCGCTGGCGTCGGCCGATCAGCAGCCTCAGATTGATGCTGGGAAGAAATCCTCACTTTTGTTGCAGAAATTGTTTTTTAATGTTTTGCCTGTTTGTTTCTGCAACTAATTAAAAGCGACGCAGTCAGACTTCAGTGGAACGCTTTCCGTTCCCTAACAGCGCGTTGATCACAGCAGTAAAGATGGCCGCCACGCAGCTCTGCTTACGCAGTAAAGATGGCCGCCGTCTCTGGATGTTGCTGAGAGCAGCAGCACCGTCACCAGATGGTCAGCAGACAAAGGAAGCTGATAAAAAAAAGCTAACAGCTGGAGCTGCAGCTTCTGACCCGGTTCTGTTTGGATGTGGAGTCGGATCAGGACCGGTGGGGTTGGGATGTGATGCGTTCACTGACTCAGTCTGATTTCATCACTTCATTATCATCATTTTCAGGTGCCGTTTAGATTCTTCTGCTAATGAATTATGACTTTAAAATGTCAATAAAATGCGACATGAGCATTCAGAACCATCAGATCCGATTTGGTTTCACATCTGGAAGTGGAACAGATCCGATTGCTTTTGGTTTAAAAGATTAAAATTGGGTCCCTGAGGGCCTCCTGGCCCTGCATAGCGCCTCCACCTGTTGAGGAAATCCTTTAAAGAGCTTCTCACTGCAACACAAACCTTCCTGGTTCAGCTGTGAGGTTTTCTCAGACCTGCAGAGCAAGAGGCTGAGGACGGTGGTGGTGGAGCAGACGGAAGGAGGATGGACGGGTTCTGAAGGCTGGTTCTGTCTGCAGGCTGGTTCTGTCTGCAGGCTGGTTCTGTCTGCAGGGAGCCGTGAATCTCCTGTCCAACTGGTCGGGGGCCCGGCGGGATCAGGTTTCACCTGTTTCACATCGAGGATCAGTTGCCTTAATGAGCCGGGTTTTACCACACTTCCAGCCGCTTTATGGCACAGAACAGCTCAGGTTTTACATACAAGAATCATCGAGAAGACGTGAACTTAAAACCTTCTGCTTAGCATGAAAATATTTATAAATTACCTGATATATCAGACTCACAGCTGTACAAGAAAATCATCTTCACAGGAAACACAGGTTGGATTTGGAAGTATAATATAAAGCAGTAGTTTGACTCAGGCTGACATTTATTATTAAAATAACAAATTTTTCCATGTTTAACATTGCACAGTTTTCTGTGTAATTATAATAAATTGAAAAGCTGCTGACCTGAAGTCAAAGTGTGTGATTTATTATCAGATGAATTCTCATGTTTTGTGATAAATGCTCCAATGAAAGTTTTAGCTGTGAAGAATCATCAGCTGCTGCAGCAGCGTTCAGAAATAATCTCACCTCGTCCAGCAGCTCCGTCCTGCAGCAGCCGCTGCTGCAGCCGCTGCTGCAGCCGCTGCTGCAGCCGCTGCTGCATGGTGAATGACGCTAATCGATGTCCTCGCCAGCAGCTGGACTAATCCTCTCCAGGCCAGATGAAAGAGACGCCAGATAAAGGAGCAGAAAGTTTCTGAGGCTTCTTTCCTCTCTAATCCCAATCCATTGTCCATCAATCGGCCTTTATTTGACCCAACGAATCAACCCTCTGAAGTCTCTGCTCTGCATCAGCAGCAGGTCCTTCAGAGGTTTTCCTGTGGAGCAGAAACATTTGGAAACGAAGCAAATGAAACAAAACTCTGACGGGTCCTGGACCCAGTAATACAGACTCATAATGCAGAACAACGATGAGCTGTAAAGTTGCACTGTAAAAACAGAGACAGAAAACATAGGGTTCAGTTTTAAAAGTCATATTTTCACCATGTTATTCATACATTTATATGTCATAGTTCCCGAATAAATATTTAATTCACAAGCTAAATATTTAGCTCCAAAAAAAAGTTATTCTACCATCTAAATATTTAGGTTGCTAGCTAGTATTTACAGCCATAACTAAATATTTTTATAGATTAATATTTAGCATGCTAGCTAGTTATTTAGCATGCTAGCTAGTTATTTAGCTGCCTAGCTAAATGTTTACTTACTACAAGTTTCTACAAACATATTGAACGTACCAAGGGAAGATGGTTCCTGTTTATTCATTCATGAGAGAAAATTATTTATATGAAAAAGAATCAATATGCAGTTTGTGAAAAAACTTTTGACAGCTGCTCAGAAGCAGAAACGAGGTGGCTACAGCAGCTAGCTGGAGCAGAGGTCAGAGGTCGCGTGTGTGCAGCAGCGACGGTCCGTCTCCGTCCCAGCAGGCCGAGTTGGACCCGGCCGTCAGTCTGCTGATCGCTGACTCATCAATACCAACAGGAAACCCGTTCTGCCTGTTCAGTATCGACTCACAGAACCAGAACCAAATTCCAGCATTTAACGAGCCGCAGACTGGAAATCCATCAAAACAGACGAAAACTGTCCACAAGTCCAGGAGGATCCGGCTGTCGGCGCTGCTTTCTGTCCAGAACCTTTTGTTTCTCTGGACCTCCAGGCCTGCAGGTTGTTTCCATCTGCTGATGCAAATCAAACATGTAAATATAGTTTAGAATAATAACGCTTCTCTAGTTTTGCATCAATGTTTTTCATTTTCAGCATTTTTGTTAATTTATTGGTGACTTCTAGAATGAAATTATCTCTGAGAGAAATATCATCTCGTTGCTTCCATCATGTAAATCTGAACATTTTGTCTCCAAATGAAGGTAAAAGTTTCAGAAGGAAGTCAGACATCCAGTCTGTGGATTGTAGGAAACCCGTTCTGATGGCAGAATGTCTGCTTCATGTTCTGTTTTAAGACCTTGTTTCTGTTTTATGGGAGTTGGTTTGAGACACACAGCAGAGAGTAAAACATTCCTCATCAGGCTGAACGTTCCCTTCATAAAGCTGAGAACAAGTTTCAGGTGAAACTGTTTGTAACTCAGATTAAAGTCCCACTGATTGAAGGAGCGGATCTGTGTGTGTGTGTCTGTGTGTCTCCGTGTGTGTCTCTGTGTGTGCAGGCCAGACCTTCATGTCGGCTGTTTTCCCTCGGTGTGGGCGGACCGCCGCTGCTCTGTTCCTGCCTGCATCACCAGCAGGTTGCGGCTCCTTAAGGTTTAATCAGCAGCAGCTGAAGGGGCGTCTGCAGGTTGAATCGCCTCATTAGATGTTTGTATGGATCCAGGAGCGCTGCGTGTTTCTGCAGGTGATTATCTCCACAAATAAAGAAGCATAGATGCTACAATCACTTCTAACTGTCTGACCTCTACAACATTGTCAATATTATAAATAAACCCAAACCCTACAGATAAAATCATCGGAGTATTTCTGTCCAGTTTCTGCAGACTCTCTGCTGAAGGTAAGATTATTAGCAGCTCAGAGTTTTCTATCAACAGTTAAATCTTTATGCTAAGCTAGCTCATGGAGAGTCGCTTCATTCAATATTAATCAACCAAATACATTTAATATTGAAGAAATACTCAGACATTAATAGATAAACAAGCAGATCAGATTTGGATAACTGGGCTGTGAAAAAAAAGTGAAAAATATCAATCGTATTTTCTTCCTTTTATGTATTTCATTTAGTTATTTCTTAATTTAAACTTAATTTAAATGTTTCAGGTCTTATTATTTCAAGCTTTTATATTCAAATGAGGGGGCGGGCTTAAAAATAAAGTCGATGAGAAACATTAAGTAGCTTTATAAAATAAAACCCCAATGAAATAAATGCATAAATAAATCCTCAGATAAATAAATGAGCTGTTGTCGTGGTATTTGGTTTTCTGTTCCGTTTCCTGGAGGTCAAAAGATTTTTACTGGAGAAAAATTTAAATAAATCTTTTATCTGAAGGATCATAAAAGGTAAAAACTTTGTATTTTCTAAGGAAAATACATTTCAGATGCTTTCCACCCTTTGAGTGGATCCGTCCATACTGTGGACGAAGGGGTCAGAGGTCGGCGAGGGAGGGAAAGGTCAAGGAACAAAGAGTTTCTTTATTCCTGGCAAAGAGGATCAGAGGAGGGTTATGGGATTATCACATTCCCAGCGACGTTTAAAACATGCTAGTTAAACTTTTGAGCCAGACAGTTTTTAAAGGAAACATTATTTTGATGCGATTTCTAATTTCCACGCTGGTTTGACCCATCAGAACCGCCGGTTCCTCCTGGCGGTTCTGATGGGTCAGCTGGCGGTTTGACCTGCAGAGAGATTTCAATAAAATAAAAAATAAAAGCAGGAAGATCGTTCGACAAAACGCCTGTGAAGGATTATTTAATGCTGAATAAAGTTTAGACTGAATTCTGCCTCAAATCAATTTTCACCGCTTGAAACGTGAAACAGAGACGATAAAAACATGAAGTTTATATTTTATCTTCAGAATGTTGTTTTGTCAACAGCAGCATTAAAGTCAACGTGACAAATTATGGCTGCGTGGAGTGTGTGTGTGTGTGTCTCTGTGTGTGTATGTGTGTCTCTCTGTGTGTGTGTGTCTCTGTGTGTGTGTGTGTGTGTCTCTGTGTGTGTATGTGTGTCTCTCTCTGTGTGTGTGTGTGTGTCTCTGTATGTGTGTGTGTCTCTGTGTGTGTGTGTGTGTCTGTGTGTGTGTGTGTGTGTGTATGTGTGTGTCTCTCTGGTGTGTGTGTCTCTGTGTGTGTGTGTGTGTATGTGTGTGTGTGTGTGTGTGTGTGTGTAGTGTGTGTCTCTCTGTGTGTGTGTGTGTGTGTGTGTGTGTGTGTGTGTGTGTGTGTGCACGCGGCAGGAGCAGCAACTCAACCAAGAAGCAATAATTTAAAATTCAAAGTGACTTTCTGGTTTGCTGTCAGATCTGACCCATTTCCTGAAACGTCGTCCAGAAAGCTGATCTGGACCAAACTGGGAGTACTGGGATCAGACCAGTATCTCAGTATCACCGCAGGAAAACAGAGAAACCTTTTTGTCCTGCAGTAAAACCCAGAGAACAGGCTGCTGAAATTTCTCTGTCAAACAGGAAACTGCTGACATTCTGGGATTCTAAGAGGATTTTGATTGACAGCAGAGAAACAAAGATCCAAACTGCATCAGCAGGACGTAAAGTCCAGGATGGTCCCGGCGGTTTGGACTTTGGTTCCTCTGGTGACACACAGATCCACCAGAACTTATCACTCTGATGTGTTTTCCATCTTTAACTCTTCGAAAAGCCAAACATCAGTTCAAGCAAGAGTAAAAACATTTCTGTGAAAGTGAGGAAGTTATTTTGAATTAATGTTTCCACCAACCTTTTAAACGGCCCCATGTCAAAGTTAATTAAGAAACAACAACATGTTTCACCTGGCAGTGAAACACGCTCAGGTAGTTCAACTGTGCATCATGTTGCTCTCTGGGTCTGGATGACTTGATGTCTCTGTAGTTGAACCGGCCCAGGTTAATCGTTTCCAGAATGCAGCTGGGTTTGGACAGATGAAACGTCTCCATCCCTCCATCCAGTCTGCAGGGAAACTGCAGATTTAATATCTCCTCTCACCAACAGAAGAACCCAGCTCTATTTCTGCTGCTGCATGTGGATTAAATCAGAGTGTGTGTGTGTGTCTCTGTGTGTGTGTGTGTCTCTGTGTGTGTGTGTGTGTCTCTGTGTGTGTGTGTCTGTGTGTGTGGGTGTGTGGGTGTGTGTGTCTCTGTGTGTGTGTGGGTGTGTGTGTCTCTGTGTGTGTGTGTCTGTGTGTGTCTTTGTGTGTGTGTGTGTGTGTGTGTGTGTGTGTGTGTGTGTGTGTGTGTGTGTGTGTGTGTGTGTGTGTGTGTGTGTGTGTGTGTGTGTGTATACTCCCTATGCACCTGACCCTGTGTAAGATGGATGTTAGGTGCTGAAGAGCGTTTTTCCTCTCCACAGGGAAACCTAACAGGTAATAACCTGAAACCTTTCAGCACCGCCTCCATCAGTCAGTCAGTGGAGCTCCGTATGTCCACCTGTACACCTGTCTGTCT
>NW_026562543.1:325000-350000 GCF_027474105.1 Poeciliopsis prolifica
CCAGTGTCTTCTTGTTGCATCATAAAAATCTGATCCCAGCGATAAAACTTTCATGATGCAAGTTTGCTGTAAAGCAGCTTGAAAGTTGAAGCGCGTCTGTCAACGTGGTAATCAGAGGGAAAAGTAGGTGGAAGTTGATCAGAACAGATGGCGCCTCCATCATCACATGGACCTGCCAGCCAATCAGCAGCAGCCTCTTGTTCAGGGGAGATTTAAAATAGATTCTGGATTTGAACTCAAACGCTTCAAATGCCAAGTTTAAACACAACACCTGAAACGGTTCCACACCAAAAATAATCACCTCCAGAAATGGACAGCCTGTCTGGTTCTGCTTGTTTGGACCGAACCAGGATTTCTACCAGCTAACTGTCATCTTACATGTAATAAACGTCGGTGTTTTCATATCTTCACTCCAAAATGATCCATCTTGATATGAGCAGAGGAGGATGAGGGTAAATCTGTGCAGGATCATTTTAATAACCAACAAGCAAAATCTCAAATTTATGCTGTCAGTGGACGACAGTGCAGGGCATTCTGGGTAAAAACAGCCAAAGCTAGCGTGTTAGCTTAGTGCTAGCAACAGACATTTCTGCTAAAGACTTAAGACTTTTCTTCAGTTCTGGTTCCAGTAGAACCAGGTCCATCAGTGTTTGAGAATCTCTTCATCGAAAGACCAAAAATCTGAAAGATGTTCATGACATCCAGCGATCAGCGACAGAAACAGCAGAAGCTTTAAGGGATAAATCATAGAATTAAGCAGAAACAAATCAAATATGGACAGTTGAGAACATCAGGTATTTATTTCTGCTGATCAGAACCGGGAGGTTCCTGTCAGATTGTCTTAGTAGCTCCTCAGAGACGCTGCGACGCCCTGAAAGCTTCTGTGGCCTGCAGTGTCAGCAGGTCCTTACTGGTGTTTTACCGACACCAGCTTCAGGGTTACTTTGCATCTCCACGTTCTGACTGTTTATTTTGTTATAAAGTATCTGCTGAACTTGCCTTCAGCATGATTTTTTAACACGGTAAACCTGGAGAACTGTCGCGTCTCGGACTGGTTTATTCCAGCCCTGCAGGATGTAAAGTGAGGGAAGCGCTGCCGGTTAATTTGTTCTGTGAGTGAAAGTCAAGAAGAGAGTTGGCTTCAGGAGCCGTTATCCTCGACGGGGCCACAGACAACACGGAGAGCCGAGCTGCAGCGGGACGCTCCCAGGTGCCGCCGCCTGAATGCGAAGCAGGCGCGGCGCTCAGAGAGGCGGAGAGTGCTGAGCAGCCGCTCCCCAGGCGCAGCAGCCATGTGTGAAGAGGAGCGGGCGTGATAACCCCGCTGAGATGATGGAGTAGAAACGAGCTTTCTGCAGCCAAACACTCTCGTTATGAATTAACAAGCAGACACACACACACACACACACACACACACACACACACACACACACACACACACACACACACACACACACACAGAAATAACTAAACTGCTGGGTCAGCTGCTCTGCTGACGCCATGCAGCCCAAACTGCCCTGCAGGTTCAGGTTTTATTCAACAGATCTTCTCTGGTCAGCAGAACATCAGTTATTAACAAAACCAGAGAAAATCTCATCTTCACGGAAAACAACACAGTGACAAACAACTGAGAGAAGTTCAACATATTCAAGCTTTAAAATCAGAATCAGTTGGAAATGAATTCAGGAGCAGAGAAAAATGAAATTATATCTATAATGAGACATAAAACTGGTTAAAACAAGATTATTCAGAATGGATGGAGCATTTTATTAGTTGATATAACAACCTAAAATCTAGTCAATATGTGCTGATTCATTTGTTAAATCATAGAATACAGACATCTCTGTATAATTTATTTTATCTAGTGCCATTTTGCATGTTTGAAAGACGACGGTTACATCAAATTTAAAAGATAAAAAAAACAGTTTTTTTAAATCAAAACAGGACATTTTATTATAAGTAGACATTTTCTTGTTACAAGTTATAAAATTACGTTAATCTGACAGATTATGAGTTTAAAAACAGCCAGAAATGTTTTCTCTAAGACTCTCTTTTCTGTTAACTTGTTTCTTTGAGACTCTTTAACATCCTGAGGTTTTGCTTTTAACAACTTTCTATTTTGAACAAGATTTTAGTTTTAATGAGATATAAATCTCATCCTAACAACTTTTATATCTCTTTAAAATGAGAAAACTTTGAAAATAATCCCAGAAATGTGTAATTTAGATTTTCTGAGCTGTGATTTCAGAAAGACCAGCAGGAAGAAGCAGGAAACCTGCAAAGTGTCACTAAAGCCAGCAGTTTATCTGGAGGAGGCCCACACACACACACACACACACACACACACACACACACACACACACACACACACACACACACACACACACACACACACACACACACACACACACACACACACAGTCAAATGAGATTTTAAAATGTAGGAGGAGACGTTTGCGGTCTGTGAAGTGGAAATAAATACAACTTGATTCAGTTAGAATGTGTTTTTCTCACACTGATAAGAATAATCCCTGGACCTTTTCCTGCAGGATTAAACACTCTGGTGTTCTGCAGTCATCTGACTCAGGATCAGATTCTTATTATCCAGCTTTTAGTTACATTTTTCTGCAGAGATCAGGAAGCAAAAGGTTTCCTGTTCGGTATAAATCAGACTCTATGTTAAGCTTCTTTTAAGAAAATTTCCCGGCAGACAGAAATAAAAAGAAAAGGAGGAAAACAAACAGCAGGCAGAGAAAAAAATTGGATAAAGGTTCAAATATTCCTGCTTTGTTTGCACCAGTTTGTTTCTGAAAAACAAAGCAAATCAGAAAATCAGCCTGAGGTGATTTTCTGGCCCAGTTTTCCAGAAACGGCATGTTGATGCCATGAACTACCCGGTCCAGTTAACATCCTGCAGAACCAACCAGCAGAACCAACCAGCAGAACCAACCAGCAGAACCAACCAGCAGAACCAACCAACAGAACCAACCAACAGAACCAACCAACAGAACCAAGCCTAGCAACGTCTGTAGGAGAAGGGCTTTGGCCAGCAGAACCTCGGTACCAAAAGACTCCATGATGAACATGGTTTGGTGAGATTTACTTTATTTATTGATAAGATTCGCAGCCAGAATGCAAACAAACAGGGAAAGATCCTTAACAGCAAATTTAATCATATTTATGGTTCCTTATCTTACCTTCATCATTTAATGTCCTGGTTCCTCTGACCACTGGGACCACTGGGACCACTGGGACCACTGGGACCACTGGGACCGCTGGGATCACTGGGATCATTGGGACCACTGGGATCACTGGGATCACTGGGACCACTGGGACCACTGGGACCGCTGGGACCGCTGGGATCACTGGGACCGCTGGGACCACTGGGATCACTTGGACCGCTGGGACCACTGGGACCACTGGGATCACTGGGACCACTGGGACCACTGGGACCGCTGGGACCGCTGGGACCGCTGGGACCACTGGGATCACTGGGATCATTGGGACCACTGGGATCACTGGGATCACTGGGACCACTGGGACCACTGGGACCGCTGGGACCGCTGGGACCGCTGGGACCACTGGGATCACTGGGATCATTGGGACCACTGGGATCACTGGGATCACTGGGATCACTGGGACCGCTGGGACCACTGGGACCACTGGGATCACTGGGACCGCTGGGATCACTGGGAACACTGGGATCACTGGGACCACTGGGATTGTGTCTCCAGTAATGTTTCCTGCAGGCTCACACTCAGCTGGAGGTCCAACATGGCCGCCACACATTCTGACCGCTCTCTGTCGCTCTTTGAAGGGATTCCTCTGATTTGAGCTTCGATTATTGGTGATCAGGTTGGTCCAGTCAGCCGGGGAGCTGCGCAGCCTAAAAGTTCAAACCAGTTCATGTTAGACTCTGTTTGGTTGCATCAGCTGCTGCAGAAGGAGATGAAGGCTCTCCAGTCTTCAGTTACCAGCTGATCAGTTCCAGGCTCTGAATTGAATCAAGTTTATTTATTCACTTTCTTTTTCTTTCTGATTTCTTCTCTTACGCCTTACATGTAAGTTTAACCATGAAAAGCTGCAGCGTGTTGAACATCTGTCGGCAGTGAAGCCATTTTTCTCGTCTCGTTCTGTAATCAAAGCTTGGCGTCGGAGCGCCGCTGCTCCCGCTCGACTGTGCAGAATGCTCTCAGCATGCAGCAGGGGAAGCAGGAGCGAGCAAACACATTTCTTCCTTCTTATGCAGGAAAAGCTGCTTGTTGACAGACAAATTCATAGATGTCATAACAGATTTAAAGAATGTGAGTCTGCGGCGCGGCTGGACACACAGAGGCGTCAGCAGCAGCAGCTGCAGCCACTTTGAGATGGAAGGTCAAGAACCGCCAGACTATTAAAGTGGCTCTTGAAATGAGTTTTGTGGGAGCCTGCTGATGGATGCTCTAAAATACTGGGGCAGCGTTGACCAAAATTGGTTTTCAGACCTTGCTGATTGGCTGGGGAAACTTTTGTATGGAACATGACAGAGTTATTCCTGCAGGGTCCCTCTGAGCAAGGCACCCTGCAGCTGCGTGTTGAACAGTGACTCAGTGGCTGTGGTGGAACGCTGGACAAAAGGAGAAATCTTCAGAAAACGTCAATTACTAAACGTAAGAAAAGAAAAACATGCAAAGAGAATGTTGTTCATGCTTTTCAACTTGAAAACTTTCTCATGAAACCATGAATAAGTTGAAAAATGTGTCATTGTGAGCAGAAAGTGACGCACAGCGTTAACTTTAATGCAGTGAAATGCAGAATATATGAGTTTCACTGCAGAAAAGGAATTTAAAAATAATCCCAGAATAAAAATGGGACTGTGACACTGCAAGGGTAAAACTAAAAACCTGAAGATTTTTCTGTGTTTCATTTTGATTGGCTGAGTGGATTATTATATGAGCGTCATCAGCACAATAAGGTAAGGTTATCTCCATGGTAACCAATAATTTATGGATGAATGCAGATATTAAAGAGAAACCTTTAAATGTTTTCTATCTTAATGTCTTTAAATTTAGGAAAATATCAAAAACAATATTTTCTCTGAAGTTGTTTTCATATTTTTTTCTCAATTTTTTTGAGCATCACAATTTAAGAAATAAAACTCTTAATTTTCTCCTTTTAAAGGGCCGGTATGTATTTTCCATACACAGAGACATTTTATAGAAAATCAGACGTGACTTCAATATTTTGCGCCTTGAAATTGGGCCTCCGTCTCTTTAAGAAGCTCCTGCTCTCTCTGAAGCTCTGCCTTCAGGAAGTCGTCCCAACATGGCTTCTCTATTAACCCTTTAATGTTTTACCAGTATTGCTCTGAGCAGCAGCTCCTATAATGAGCTTAACAGCTGTTTGCTAATTGCTGCTGGCTAGTCTGAAGGAGCAGAAGGACGGAGGGCTGCTTGTAACATGATGGAAAGCTCAGAAAAGTCAATGTATACATAAACCTGTCCATTTACATAGATGGTGAATGAAGCTTTAACAGGTTTGCTGTGCAGCAGCCTGGCTGTTACTAACATTGTGTTTGCTGGTTCAAAGCCCGACCTGCCTGTGAAGCTTATTATCCTTTTTCTTTATTGAATTATTCGTTGGCCTCCAGTCTGCCTACAGCTGTTAGCATTCCCATTAGCAGTAGGAGCAAGGTTTAGTAGAAAACGTGTCTTAAAGCAGCTGAGCGCCGTCAGCCTGGGAGACGATGAAGGTTGAGGCGTTAAGCTTCGCCACATGGCCTCACCGCCGGCGCTGGAATCAGATTTTACTCCTACATCTGCTCATCAGTTTTACAGTTCACCATTTTTCACCAGGTGTTCCCATTCACTTCACTTCATTTCTCTTTTTTCTCTGTGAGTTCTCCTTTCTGTCATGTCTCCACAAAGCGAACATGAAGCTCCACAGCGGCGTCTCGTTCCTGTTATGGGGACTTTTCAGATGCGATTGAAGTGTTCATTGCACACGAAGCTCGAAAATCAATTTTAAACAGAGTGAAGAACATCTGAAATGGGACATTTTATTCTAAAAAGCAAATGGGAAAGCAGTGATGTAGAAAAATTGGCGCATCTTTCCAGGAAAGATCCATGAAGCTTCTCACAGTTCAGAGTTTGTAGCTCCAGTGATTTTCTTTCAGGTGTGAAAAATCTCGCCGCACGTTTTATTGATTTTCTTTCCTGACATCAACACAGGAGGCGAAATCATACAAAAGCCATTAAAGACGAGAAAAACAATGTTGTTTTCGTGCTCTGGAAACTTTGTGAAGCTTTTCTCCATCTGGGTTGAGACGACGGGTCAGGAATCTGAGCTGCTCTCATTAAAGCTGCTTTTAATCGGTTTGTTCTGACATGACGCGTCACTTCAGAGGAACATAAAGGAGGTGATTGAAACCAGCAGCAGCGAAACACAGAAGCATCTTCAGGAAGCGTCGCGTCTTCCTGCTGCTGAATGAACCTCGGATCAGCTGATGGCTGATTTGTTCGACGTCAAAAGATTCGGCGGCTTCCTCCTGATCTGGCTATTCACATCCGAAAGCTTCTCCCTGAAAACACGCTGTCACCAAAAAACGTGTTGATTATCTGAGCCGCGGGGCGAGGGCAGGCGAGAACCGGATCTCTGCTCGGAGAACCGGATCTCTGCCCGGAGAACCGGATCTCTGCTCGGAGAACCGGATCTCTGCTCGGAGAACCGATGCAGATCACACCTTCACTGGTTTACAGGTGAGATCTGGCTGGTCTGGTCTGCAACGTCACTTAATCATTGATGGACGTCGGAAGTGAGGGATGGGAGTGTTGAGCAGACCGACTCAAACTGGTTTCCAAAGTTGCTTTTGCCAGTTTATTCCTGGCCTCTGCTGGTTCCAGTTGAGCTCATTTGTCTGTGAACGTAACTCATTTGTCCACAGCTGGGCCTTCTCCATTTGATATCTTTCTAATCATACCTACTTATAAAGTATATGAATGTTAGTTTGCTGCTCCATTACACCGAAGGCTGCCAGGCATTAACAGCTGCTTTCCATCGCCGCCGCATCTTTCCTCACTAAACACCAAACGAGAAGTTTGGTTTCTAAGCCGCAACACCCCTGTTGCCGCAGCATCCTGTGCTGCAGCAGCAGCAGCATCCTGTGCTGCAGCAGCAGCCTGTGATCATTTAGCGACGTCAGAGCCGGCTGTCTGTCTTTCTGACGTCACAATAACTTCCTGACCACTGGATGGCCAGTTAATCCACTCACTTGGAATAAAACCAGAGGTAATGCACCAGGAACTCTGTGAATTAATCACCAATAATTACAGTTAAAATGGCGTTTCAGACCAGAAGTGAATAAAAAGCAACTCAAAGTTCAAAGGCAGGAAATAATGTTCAACAAAATCAAATTAGATTAGAAGCACCAGTAAAAACTCTCAACCATTTCTGAAGAGCCAGGAAGTTTAATTTATACATTTGACTCTCAACTTACAACCATGGAAAAATGGTTGGCATAATAATCTGATACTTATGAATTATGCATCCAGACAGGTAAAAATAAATTGTGGGGTTCCTCCAGGGTCTGTATTTAGGCCACTTATCTTTAGTTCAATCCTAATATCTTAAATAATAGAGTGAAATATCTCATACTGGAGCTGGGAGACAGTGGACTGTGATGCAGACCGGATCATTCTGACTCCATTAAGGACTTCGACTCTCTGCAATGATCTTTCTATGAAACGCTTCAGATCCGAGACACTCAGGTTCCGGCCCGTCACGCGGTCGGACGCGGCTCTTCCATCTCCCTCCTTTCATGCCCTCGTCCACTGACGACGCGTCTCTGAGTTTCGCTGCAGACGACTGACACTCCATCGCCTGCAGCACACGTCGGCACACATCCTTCCATCTGCAGCAGCTGCATCACAAACGCTGAACGTCCTTCACAGTCGGCTTGAAGCAGCGGCGCTGAATCTTAACCCCACGCTCCTTCTGGTCCCAGAGACCAGAACAGGAACAGAACCTTTTAAAGTGACGCTGGATCCAACAGCGCAGTGCGTTTCCTGAGAGGAGGAGGTTACCATGGTTAGTGCTCGTTAATATTTATGCCCACAATGAAGAAATACTGATGTTTCACTAAAACAGCCTAGAAGACTCTACAGCAGGTTTGCCTCCTGTTCGTTTCAGCCATGCAGACCCTCCAGTCTAAAACCGGTCTTTATGCTTACCCAGGGAGGAGACCTCTTCCTCTGACCCGGCCCGGACCCGGCCCGGACCCGGCCCGGACCCGCAGCGTCCTGGAGAACTTAATATCACCTTTAAACTCACCATGAAGGATTTCCATGAGTTGCTATGAACAGGAATGTCTGGAATTTTCCTCCTTGACCCGATCTGGGATACGGAAGAGCAGCGGACGACGTTTGCACAAATCAGAGGTTTGATTTCTTTCTGAATGTTACATTTTACTTTGAAAAGTATTAATATGGATGAAGTTTTTAAAGCAGCCAGAGTCAGGGAGGAAGGCCTCCGTCCAGAGTCTGGAGGCTTGGATTAAAGCCCACATCGTTAGCACCGAGCGATTAGCCTCTAAATGGGACTCAAACCAAACAGCAGCTTTGCTTTGCTGCTGCAGTAATCAACATCTCTCATGTTGAGCCATAAAAGCAGAAATATTTGAGCTCAAAACCTGCAGAGCTGAGTTTAGGTGATGCAGCAGCTGCAGCTGCCGTCCAATCAGATCTGTGAGCTTCACAGCTGCAGCTTCCACTTATGAATTACCCCACCATTCAGATGAAAAACAAAGAACATTTATCAATATCCAAACAACAAGACAAATATGGACAGAGAAGAGCAAACTGAAGGAGAGGAAGAGAAGAATTAGCCTCCTGGCAGGGCTGAAACTATCGGCTCTCAATATGTAACTGATGGCTTATTGATCCGTCCCAACATCAACTCTGAGGAGGAGAGAGGAGGAATAATTACAGATGGAGCGGTCAGTCGCTTCAGACAAAGAGACGGAGCATAAAGATGCAGGAAGAGGCGATGCAGCGGGCGGAGAGCGAACCAGAGAGGCGAAGGATGAGAGCGACTCCAACTGGATGCGATCGCTGACATTTCATCAGGAGTTCGTTTGTAATGTCACATCCAAGCAGAAACACGGCAGAAACGGACGATACAGTTAATGCTGCGTGTTCCCCGAAGGCATCACAGAGACAGAGAGGGAGCAGCAGTAAAACACACAACAGCTGCTCCTCTTCACAGAACCAATCTTAATCTGGAAAAGTCCAGATTAAGATACAAGAAGGAATATGGAGCTAACATTTAGCAGGAACGACAGCGTTCTGTTTCTCAGCGCCGCTGAGTCAGCGTTTCCCTGAACAGGAAGTGAATGCGTGCTGCTCAGCTGCTGAAGTTTGTCCATCCATGCAGCAGATCTGATCTGTTTTTGTTAGAATTTCATTTCTTTCTCTCGTTCAACTCCAAAGAATATGATGTGCAACATTAAATTGACTGTTTCCTGTAATCCACCCGGCTGGTGACGTCAGTCAGCCATGTTTGCTTCTGGGATGTTTCTGGTGGATATTTGGCAGAACTGAACCAGATCTTCACATCAGTGAAGTTTTAGTTGGGTTCAGGTTGAATAAACGCAGATTCAGCTTAAATTAAACGTTTGGTTCATGAACTCAGTCAAACCCAACACAGTTTGCCGAGCCGTTCTGTTAATCTGCTGATTTTAATCCCTGTCGGCTATAAAAAGCTCAGCCTCAGAAGTTGGTTTGGCTTCGTGGCGTCCAGCAGGAAGATGCAAACATCGCCGTCTTTCTGCTGCCTCCTTCCTCTCGTCTGTGATCTGCCTCTCGCTGCAACGTCAGCAGCTTGAAAGATGCAACTGTTTATTAAAACTGACAAGATTCATTGCCAACTCTTGGTGTGTGTGTGTGAGTGTGTATATGTGTGTGTGTGCATATGTGTGTGTGTGTGCATATGTGTGTGTGTGTGCGTGTGTTTGTGAGTGTGTGTGTGTGAGTGTGGGTGTATGTGTGTGTGTGTGTGTGCATATGTGTGTGTGTGTGCGTGTATGTGTGAGTGTGTGTATGTATGTGTGTGTGTGTGCATATGTGTGTGTGTGTGCGTGTATGTGTGTGTGTGTGTATGTATGTGTGTGTGTGTTGATGTGTGTGTATGTGTGTGTGTGTAGATGTGTGTGTGTATGTATGTGTGTGTGTGTGTGTGCGTATGTGTGCGTGTATGTGTGAGTGTGTGTGTGTTGATGTGTGTGTGTGTGTGTGTGTTTGAGAGAGAGAGTAAATGGAAGAAGGATGGAAGTGAATAGAGAATCAGCTGCTCAGCCTTTGTAAAAACCAGCGAAGCTCTTTGTCTGTCAGAACCAGAAAACACAACCAAACACGAAGTGAACGACTCACACATGTAGGGAATGTGGGAGGTAATGTAGCTACAGCAGGGAAGGAGAAAATCCTTCATCCAGATCAGCCAGATTGTGACTCAACGTTTCGCCGTTTACCAGAGGAAGTGATGTAACGACTCGAGAGCATCATCATCGTCTTCATCGTCCCTGTCCACCAACAGTCCCACTGATAGCAGCTGACATGAGATCAGATCAGGACTAAACTAGGAGCCCTGGACGGTTCACCTTTGACCTTTCATAAGGTCAAATCGTAAACATCCCTCTGAAAATCTGAGTAGAACAAACGAAACAGAAAAAGCTGCGTTTCCATTTCAAATATCCACAAAACCTGGTTGGTGTGCCGCCATCAGAAACCGCTCAGCTTGACGTGAAGCTTTAACCGTCTGCTGGTTGAAGCTTGAACTGCATCCACCTTCAGCAAGCAAAGCATTATGGGTAGTCCTCACTTTAAGACCACAAGTCTCTCTGAGGTTCTAAAGTCTCGTCTCGTTTCTCTGGATGGTTCTGATCCGCTCAGCACACAGCCCTGGTTTCTGAGGTTTCTGAGGACTCGCTGCTGATGCTTCTCACCCAGAAAAACCTTCAGCATCAACAAAAAACTTCTTCCTTACAAACACTTTCCAGAAGACATCACACCTCGCTGCGCTGCTCACACCCAAAGAGCCGGGTGAATGTCAGGCTACCGCCAGATGAAGGTAACACAATGAGACGGAGGATGCTCTCATGCATCTCGCTGCCACATCAAGTCTTCCTCCTCAGCAGGAAGGTGTGAAGCAGAAGCATGCGTTCACATTTAGAGCCGCAGCCGAGCCCAAAGGGAAGCGGCTTCCAGCGGCGGCCGAGGATGGATGGAGCCTGGTTAAATGGAAATGAGTGAAAATACATTCTAATGATATGGGCGCATCGAATCTGAATCCTTCAGAACTCGTCTCCTGTGGTTCTGAGACAGATGGAGTCTCTGTTAGCCGCTCCTGCTTTCACATTTCTCTCTAAACCAAACTCAGAACCAATAGGTTTCTTTGTCTCTGTCGTGGATACAGCTGCTCATTCTGACACAAAATATGGAAAACTCTTTTATCGTGGCTCAATAAATGAAAGCATGAGAGCAGTTTCACACAGATGAACGCAGAAGTGCAGAGCTCGGCGTACTTTCTACAGTCTGAGAGACAAAAGAAGCGTTTAATGGCTGCAGTAAAACATGCTGGAGAGCAGAAGTGGTCAGCAGCCCTAAAACTCCTCACTGTTATAATTACAAATGTTTTATGATTAAAGAAAAGGAGAATCAGTTGAATATTCTCATCAGTCTGTGGCTGAAGAGGAAGAGAGCAAGGAGAGGCTGCAGGAATTTTGACAAATGGCGGGTCGGATTCATGTGAGGGAATCGCTCTTGATGGGTCCACTGGGTAAACTGGGTCAGTGTTGGGAGCTTAGATGTCTGAACTTCCTGCTGATGTCACTCTCTGCTGCAGCCTATCAGCACCTTGCTCCCTGCTGCAGCTGAACGTCTGCCCTGATGGGTGCAGATGGTGGTGGGCACTGCTAACCAAACATTAGCAGTGCTAACCAAGCCATCAGCAGCGCTAACCAAACCATTAGCAGTGCTAACCAAACCATTAGCAGCGCTAACCAAACCATTAGCACCACTAACCAAGCCATTAGCAGCGCTAACCAAACCGTTAGCAGCGCTAACCAAACCATTAGCAGCACTAACCAAATCATTAGCACCACCAACCAAGCCATTAGCAGTGCTAACCAAACCATTAGCAGCGCTAACCAAACCATTAGCAGTGCTAACCAAGCCATTAGCAGCGCTAACCAAACCATTAGCAGTGCTAACCAAGCCATTAGCAGCACTAACCAAACTATTAGCAGTGCTAACCAAGCCATTAGCACCACTAACCAAGCCATTAGCAGCGCTAACCAAACCGTTAGCAGCGCTAACCAAACCATTAGCAGCGCTAACCAAATCATTAGCACCACCAACCAAGCCATTAGCAGTGCTAACCAAACCATTAGCAGCGCTAACCAAACCATTAGCAGTGCTAACCAAGCCATTAGCAGCACTAACCAAACTATTAGCAGTGCTAACCAAGCCATTAGCAGTGCTAACCAAGCCATTAGCAGCGCTAACCAAACCATTAGCAGTGCTAACCAAACCATTAGCAGCGCTAACCAAACCATTAGCAGTGCTAACCAAACCATTAGCAGTGCTAACCAAACCATTAGCAGCGCTAACCAAACCATTAGCACCACTAACCAAGCCATTAGCAGCGCTAACGAAACCGTTAGCAGCGCTAACCAAACCATTAGCAGCGCTAACCAAATCATTAGCATCACCAACCAAGCCATTAGCAGTGCTAACCAAACCATTAGCAGTGCTAACCAAGCCATTAGCAGCGCTAACCAAACCATTAGCAGTGCTAACCAAGCCATTAGCAGCACTAACCAAACTATTAGCAGTGCTAACAAAACCGTTAGCAGTACTGAAAGGCTTAACCACCAACATGGCATTTAGCAGAAGCTAATGCTAAAGCATCAACTTCAATTCAAATTATATTCACTTTTGAAACATTACAGCCATGAAGCATTAAGTTAAATTTGACATCATCATTGACTTTTTTTTATAATCACCTAAATATTATACTTATGCTGAATCTTGTTCTCTACTTTCTGTGTTTTGTTTCTGTGAGAACATAAGAGGAAATGAAAGCCGTTTCTTCAAAATAAATCTGTTGTGAGGTTTAATTATCGTTCACCAAAATATGGAGAAATGCACAGAAACATCCAGCATGAGTTTATATGAAGGGTTTGTGCTCCAAACCGTGAGAGGACGATGATGAAACCAACTCAAACCACTTCATCATATGAAAGAAGGAAAAGTCAGCTTCAGGTTTTCCTGACTCTGCTGTGCAGCGTGTTCCTGTAATCGCTCTAATGTTGCCACTCAGCCCTTAATGCTTCGCCTCAGTTGGAATCAAAAGGCGGATCAGCTTCAGCACACAGCCAGCTTTTGATCAGACGTCGGGAGAGTTTAATGTTTGGTTTGGAAACTCCTTCAGCGCTGCCTCATCAAACCAACATGGACCAATCGGCGTGTGGAGGAGCTGCTTCAGGTTCAATCAGGTTTAATGAAACTAAAGCAGGCAGAGCTTGGATCCCTTCCTCTCATTAAGCCTGAGTGACGTGTTGAAACTGCAGCTCCTCTCTGCAGACGGACGGACGGATTCTCCTCCGTCACTCGCCTGCCTTTGTGTTTCACTGCCGTCTTTTTGTCTGTTAAACATTCAGTCAGACCGACGACACATCAGGACTGATGAGAAACCGAACAAAGGAAAACCGACAAAGAGACGCAGAGCATGACAGGCGAATGCTGTTTGTCTGCTCTGTTGCTTGCATGCCTGAGCTCTGATATGATGATTAAAAAGATTATTTTCCTCCTGCTCTCACACACCAACCTCCTACAGAAACCAAACTATTTGTCTGGATCAAACATTATCAGGTTTCTCGTATTGGTTTGTGATATAGTGTCACATTATGTGTTGTTTTTATTTTTACCAGCTTTTAAATGGCCTTTGGCTGAAAGGTGATGTGTATAAATGCAGCTGCTTTGCTTTCAGACAGCAGGTGATAAAACATCTCTATGTCCAAAATATTTCATGTAAACTTATCTAATGCCATCAAAAACAAAACTTTGGACCCAAAAAGGATTTTATTCAAAAATTAAGAAAAGATTAAAATCAGTTTCTGAGGACAACTTGAAAAACTGAAGATTTTATTTTAAATCTATGTTTTGTAAATATTTAGTACAAAAAATGAAAATTTTCACTACTTCTATGGGTAAAAGTTAATTCATTTGTAAGCTGGATCAATTTATAGTCATTTCAAACGTTTTAAACTTTAACTGTAAATATCTTTAAAAGAAAATAATTGGAAGCGGTTTCTACCTGGACAGGTGACTTTGATGCAAACTGCAGTCAACACGCTGGTCGCCTCGGCGATGGAGGGCCTGCGCCGTCCATCTGGCGACAGAACCAGAACCACAACCAGAACCAGAACCACAACCAGAACCAGAACCAGAACCACAACCAGGCTGGAGGAAAGCTTCAGGGGAATTCTCCAGATTCCAGTCACATTCCTTCAACGTCTTCAACTTCCTGAGAGGAAACATTTGGATGAGCTTGAAGCTCTTTGTTTCTGTAAATGAATTCACTGTTCGTCTTTGATCAACAGTAAAACCTTCTGTTTCCACAGAACTGGACGTTTTAATCAGATAAAAACGCTCCACCTGCAGAACGAAACCTCAAACAAAACCATCTTGTTTGGGCAAACAGATCAAAAAGTGATTCAGAGAAAGAAGAAGAACAGAGAGAATCCGGAGCGAATCCCATTCCTGACGCCGAGCAAAACTCCGCTTAGCAGCTCATATTCCCGCTGCGCCGGCGTCCCGCTGGGCCTGAACACAACATTTGTTTGGACACGGCGAAGTAAACAGGATTTCAGAAAGATTTAATTCTGTACCAGTGCATTCTGGGTAAATGTTCTCCTGAACAGGAGACAAACATTCCAGGTTCTGGTTTTCCATGATAAGCTGGTGTAATGAGGCCAGCAGGAAGTGGTTCTGGCTCCGTTCAGCTGACCCGGTTCCTCAGAGGAAGGTCCATCCAGAACCAGGTTTACACCGACACAGAACCACCAGAACCTGCTGCTGGGTCAGGATGACATTGGGACTCATCCGTCCCTATGCAGTGTGCAATCTGAGCGACTGGGGTCAGAGGTCAGAGGTCCCCGACAGTGCATGTCAGCACAAGAACAGTAAAGATAAAAACTGGTGGGAAATGGTGGGTGACCTCAGTCTGCTTTACAACATCTGGACCAGCTGATATTCTGGCATAAAAACATCTGGTCAGATGTTTCCTATTCATCCTGTCCAACAAACTGAAACACAAAAGAAACACAAAAGATGACATCAGCAGGTTGAAAACGGTTTCAAAGATAAACAACTAAAAATGGTAAATATTGAAGCCAATAATCCATGAAAGGAGCCATCATCTGTTATCTTTTTTCTAACATGAGAGCAGAATAAAAAAACAGACATGAACAGCCAATCTGCTGTCTGAGGAAATATTTAAACTGCTGGATCGACCAATCAGAAGCTTACCCAGCTATGACGTATCAACTGACATAATACTCCCTTCAGCTTGGTCAATACTTTTTATATTCTCCCCAAGCAATAATGAACCATAGCTAAATATACAAATATAGTCAATAATACAACTAGAACCATTTTCGTATGGAAACAACGACTTTATATCAGCGTTTGGATTACGCAGCAAAACCGTTCCGTTCACACGGTTTAACTTAAACCAAACCGATAAAAGTCATTTATAAAAACACCTGAATCATATTCAGTCCTGATATATGTGACGTTGTAAGAATGTCATGCAATATTACCTGAATGAACAGGAGAAATGATGAGACGGGAATCAGCGGAAGCCGCAGCACTAATAACTCCGCCTTCACGCTGCACTGCCCCCTGGTGACTCACTCCAGCACTGCATTCATCTCAGGATCAACCAAATTCCTCTCATAAAGTGTAAATACACATTTTCAGCAAAAAACAAAGCAAATGCGAGAGAATAATATGTAAACAAGTGGATTCCTCTGTGAGGGGCGTGTGACACCAGGAGGCTGGCTGGGCACGGTGGGGACAATATTATGCTGTGGGGTTGCTGATCTGCAGGTGGAAGTGAAATGTTTCAGTCGGTTTAAGTCTCCTGTGTTTAATTCACTTGTCTGTCAGATTAATGATTGTACCAGAAACACACAAGTGCAAAGGTTCTAGCAGGAACTTTGTTTGTAAAAAAAAAAAAAAAAAAAAAACAACTAAAAAAATCAAGAATAAAAAAATGATTAGTTGAAAGTAAGATGTTAAAGTCCATGCTGTAGTTAAAATAATTCCAGTGATTAGTTTTTAAAGTTGAGCCACCCGCCTGGTTTGTGCTTCCTTGTTTGGAAGTGAAACAGATTGGGGGCCTGCGGTGGTTCTGTTTGGTTCTGATCCGTAGGAGGCCGAGCTTCAGGACGCTCCCACATGTTTCTGTTTGGCTTCATTTGAAGCTTCTGCCCTTTCATTCCCAGATCTGGACGTCGGCCAGAAGCTGCAGGGCAGCAGCAACAAGCTGGAGCGACGAGTCAACGGCGAGCCGGCAGAACCGGATCCACCCGGGGAATTAAGCCTCTGCTTTGATTCACACAAACAGTTTCATCTGCAGCCTGCAGCAACAATCGGCATTAGTAAACACTGCAGATTGACTGTGTGACTCCTGCTGCTGTTCTAACAGTGAGAACACCGAGGATATATTTCATGTTTTATGAGTGAGGAACAGTTGGGGAGCCGCGCTAAATCAGCGCTGCTGCCACTATCTGTCAGCGTTTCATTAAAAATCTGCAGATGCATTTTAGGCTTGTTTCTGTCTGAGATAAGTCAGCTGAAAATCATCAGCAGAACCTCCCCGCTCCGTTCAGAACCTCCCGCTCCGTTCAGAACCTCCCGCTCCGTTCAGAACCTCCCCGCTCCGCTCAGAACCTCCCCGCTCCGTTCAGAACCTCCCGCTCCGCTCAGAACCTCCCCGCTCGTTCAGAACCTCCCCGCTCCGTTCAGAACCTCCCCGCTCCGCTCAGAACCTCCCCGCTCCGTTCAGAACCTCCCCGCTCCGTTCAGAACCTCCCCGCTCAGAACCTCCCCGCTCCGTTCAGAACCTCCCGCTCTGTTCAGAACCTCCCGCTCCGTCAGAACCTCCCGCTCCGCTCAGAACCTCCCCGCTCCGTTCAGAACCTCCCCGCTCCGTTCAGAACCTCCCGCTCCGTTCAGAACCAGCACAATTTCAGGTGAGATTCAGAACTTCATCACCAACAGCAACTGTTAGAAAACAGCTTGCAGCAGCAACATCCGTTTTGTTTCTCAGGATTTTTGAGTCCGATCTCCTGAGCAGTTATTCCCGTGTTCACAGAAACCAGAGAGAAGCAGAAAACGCTCAGATCAGTGATATCAGTGCAATTTAAAGATAAAGTCATGACTGAACCTGGAGGATTCTGGGTTCTGGAGAAACAGCAGCTGGGACACAAAGTCAGATATTAATAATAATCTGATAATTAAACCTCCCTTCTTACTTTCCCCAGAACCACATCACATCTGAACATGTGATTGTTGTTATTGATGGTTATTTCTCTTTCATAGCAGTTTCAGTTCAGAAACAATCTGGCTTTAAATCTTCTTTCTGTGATTTTCAGGATTTTCTGCCAGTGGTGATTCTCTCCTGGATCAGCTGGACGGTAAACCGCAGAATCTGCAGGTTCTGAAGAAATTCTTCTGGACCTTCTGTTAAACTCTGACTTTCACAGGCCATCTCTTCATTTCTTCCTTAATTTGAAGTTAATGCAGAGCATATAAAAAAATATTTTTAGCTCTCCGTGTTTTAATCAAGCCTGCTGGTTGAGGAGAAATCTTTGACCCAGCAGGTAACTAA
The DNA here is from genome assembly GCF_027474105.1 of Poeciliopsis prolifica. Taxonomy (NCBI): domain Eukaryota; kingdom Metazoa; phylum Chordata; class Actinopteri; order Cyprinodontiformes; family Poeciliidae; genus Poeciliopsis; species Poeciliopsis prolifica. Next base: position 342,932 of record NW_026562543.1, read on the forward strand.
TGGGCTTTAAGTGCCTCCAAGAACTAATGCAGCTCCGAATAGCAATGCAGACAAACGCTGGTGCATAATGAGCTTAAACTCAGCACTTCCACTACTATAAAAACTGCTTCTGAAATATTAAATAGCAGGAGTCAATCTAAATTCAGCCTCTCCATGTGCAATTAGCCGTGGCTGTGCGACTCAGACCGGGCTTCCACAGCATCCAGCCGGCCGGACCAGTCAAAGCCCGCTCCCGCGATTCACATGACCTCCGGCTACTCTCTCAAGAAATGCTTCTGACAAGAGGAAAAACATTTCAGTTTGGTCATTTTCTGTAAATAAAACATGAAACCAGTTTCGGTTTAACATGTTGAACATTTTCTGCATGTTTTCCACGTTTCTCTGATTCAGCAAATCCAAACTGGTTCTGCCGGTCCAAACTGGTTCTGATGGTCCAAACTGGTTCTGCTGATCCAAACTGGTTCTGCCAGTCCAAACTGGTTCTGCTGATTCAAACTGGTTCTGATGGTCCAAACTGGTTCTGCTGATCCAAACTGGTTCTGCCGGTCCAAACTGGTTCTGCTGGTCCAAACTGGTTCTGCTGATCAAAACTGGTTCTGCCGGTCCAAACTGGTTCTGCTGATTCAAACTGGTTCTGCTGGTCCAAACTGGTTCTGCTGCTTCAAACTGGTTCTGATGGTCCAAACTGGTTCTGCTGATTCAAACTGGTTCTGCTGATCAAAACTGGTTCTGATGGTCCAAACTGGTTCTGATGGTCCAAACTGGTTCTGCTGATTCAAACTGGTTCTGCCGGTCCAAACTGGTTCTGCTGATTCAAACTGGTTCTGATGGTCCAAACTGGTTCTGCTGATTCAAACTGGTTCTGCTGATTCAAACTGGTTCTGATGGTCCAAACTGGTTCTGCTGATCCAAACTGGTTCTGCTGATTCAAACTGGTTCTGCTGATTCAAACTGGTTCTGATGGTCCAAACTGGTTCTGCTGATTCAAACTGGTTCTGCTGGTCCAAACTGGTTCTGCTGCTTCAAACTGGTTCTGATGGTCCAAACTGGTTCTGCTGATTCAAACTGGTTCTGCTGATCAAAACTGGTTCTGATGGTCCAAACTGGTTCTGATGGTCCAAACTGGTTCTGCTGATTCAAACTGGTTCTGCCGGTCCAAACTGGTTCTGCTGATTCAAACTGGTTCTGATGGTCCAAACTGGTTCTGCTGATTCAAACTGGTTCTGCTGATTCAAACTGGTTCTGCTGATTCAAACTGGTTCTGCCGGTCCAAACTGGTTCTGCTGATTCAAACTGGTTCTGATGGTCCAAACTGGTTCTGCTGATTCAAACTGGTTCTGCTGATTCAAACTGGTTCTGATGGTCCAAACTGGTTCTGCTGGTCCAAACTGGTTCTGCTGGTCCAAACTGGTTCTGCTGATCTACAATTGCCTGGAAACCTGTGAACTGCGGCGTTGATCCTGCAGCAGCAGAAACTTACATAATGGCAGCTCAGAGGTGAAAAAAATATAATAAATACTGAATTTACACATCTGAAGTTTGATGACAGATATTTGAGATTTTGAGCTTTGACTAGACTCCTGCACTGCAAAAAACAACATTTACAAAATATTTTTGTCTAGTTTTTCCTGCAAACATCTTAAATAAGAACTAACTTAACAGAAGATTGGTCAGTGAATAAATCCTGAATATTGATGAAAAGTTCTGGTTCCACTGGCAGATTATTTCATCAATAACATGGAAAATGTCTAAAGTGAAATTATTGGCTGTGGAAATAAAACTTTTTATTGGCTAAAAAAAGCTCCTACTTCTTTCTGAAAAGTTTTTATTACTTCAAGTGTGCTGAGATATTCGGTTTAAAGCAACAACAGAAATATTTGGTTATGTTCTGTATTTTTGTTTCACCTTCATCAAGACAAAAAAATGAGCAAAGATCCAGGAAACTGTCTGACGATAATCAGGTATTTCTTCTCATATTTCCACCTTTTGTCTCGATAAAAAGCATCTAAGGAAATGTTGCAATCAGAGTTGATCGTTATTTGGGGAAAACAGGGTTTTTCCCGGAGTTTGACCCGGTCCGGGAGGTTCTGGAGGAATCAGGACGTTTTCCTGTCAGTTTTTGTCATTTTCAGTTTCAGATTAAAAGCCTCCCACTCGCCTGCTCTCAGCGCCGTTAAAACCTTTAATTAATGATTGTGACGATCATTAATTGTTTAATTTCCACTTTGTTTCATTAAAACGCCGTTATAATAAACTCCCACATGTTTGTTAGCTGGATGCTCCTCATGAATGTTTCTGTTAGAAACTTTCAAACTTGTGAAGTTTAAGGATCTGAACTCTGCAGAAACCTCTGATGGTTGTTTCCCAGCAGACTCATATTTCACTTTCTCCCTTCTTGTCGCTCCGTTATTTTGTTTATTCTTCTGCTTCATTTTTCTTCCTCCCTCTGTTTCTCATTTCCTCTCCTCACTTCCCTTTTTCATCTTTCTGACTCTCATTCACAGCTGACTGGAGGCCGTATCTCCAAAATGTGACACATTATTTGGCTTTCAGAGGAGATATGGTATCTGATGAGCGTACATATGAGAAACCCCAGATCATTGTGCTCTGTGGCGGATCAATGCAGAAAGACTTGCTCCTTGTCTGTATCTCATTTCTTTGGCTCCAGCCTTCCTCCGTCTCATTTCCTCTGCGTTTCTCCTTCATTCCCACTGAACCTCCTCAGTCGGCTCTCAGACCGTGGATAATTAATCTGACAGAGTCCAGTCAGGTTCATCTACGTGTTTGGACTTTAGGAGCTGAAATATCTTTCATTTGAAAATGGTGAATCAACACAGAAGTTACAAATTGCACAGATAGGAGGATGCTGAGTTTTCCATTCGGCTTTCTCAGGTGATCCATCTCACACCTGCAGATGAAAACTGAGTACAACCAAGCAGATGTTCATGGAGATAACATAATAACCAACATGATGCTGAGGAACTCTGGGTGATAAGAACATGACCACAACTGAACATTTTCCATGATTAGTCGTGATATTTGTAAAGTTTTGAAGTGTCTCTGTTGTTTGTGTTGGGTTCTCCTGAAATGTTCCACTTTCAGATAATGATGTGATAATGATGTTTACAGAGGAAACAGAAGCTGTAAATGATCTCAGCTCACATCAGAAACACAAACATCCGGTTTAAAAGCACAAACACAGATCTGCTGCTGCGGGTGGAGACGAACTCTCCGCTAAAAGCAGAGGAGCTTTGTGAAATATTTAACATGTTTCTGAACTGGGTCGGCTCTTTGTTTCAGAACCATCCATCACTTTTAAAGCATGCAGCTGACAAACTCATTCTGCAAAACTCAGGGTCACAACGTGAGAGTCTGTGGGTCTGAGGAGTAATCCTGCTGTGCGGCCCGCAGCATCATCAAAACGTCTTTTTGTGCCTGCTGCTGGCATGTACTGGTTCTGAATGAAAATCAGCGCTTTCCTCTTTGATTTCCAATTTTGACTTCTAATTATTGACTTCCTGCTGAAGAGCCCCCCCTGGTGGTGGAAGAAAAATCCACAGAAACGCCACCGGGCTAAAAGCCGCTTGGTTCAAAACGGGGAAAAGTAAATAGTTAATACTTAATTTGGAGCTAAACATTTAAAATAGAACTAAATGCTCAGTTTGAACCTGTGGCATGAATGAATGATATATCTTATTAATTATATTATGTTCACTTTTATGCTGCGTGATCTGGTCAAACCTCTCAGTGCAGATATTGTCATGCTGAGTGTTTGCAGATGGATCCAAATGCAGCAGGATCAAGGCGTTGAGTTGCAAATTTAATGAAAAAAATCAAGAACAAAACTTACAAAATTACATGAAGCCAAAGGCAAACCAAAAAATTAACAAAGAAACAAAGGAAAACACGGTGAGGATGCCGGGAAACTGGGGAGGATTGGGAGGAACCAGCAAGGAGTGACTGAGAAAGAGGCGTTTCAGTAGAACTGGGAAATGAATAACTAGACATAAGAAACATCATAAAACCCACACTGAATAAGAAAAGAACATAATAAGAATCACTTAGAAGAACTGAAGTAAATAAAATAATAAACCACAAAACAGTGAGAAAGATGTAACTTCTGTTATTTAATATCCAATTAGAAACAAATTCTATTACTTCCACTTATTTTCATAAAAAAAATTTCAAACCAAATCTAAGAAATGGATTTCATGAAAGTAAGAGACAATAAAGTCTGAACTGTTTTCATTTAACTCCAGTTAGAGACAGAAATCTGATCATCATCTGGAATTCACCCTCACATTCAGTCTTCCTGTTCAACCTTTGGACCTTTTTGTGGGTTTGTTTGTTATGGAGGTGATGATGAAGGTCTGGCCTCAGACGACCTGCTGATGCAGGGATCCTTTCTGCATCCATATGTCAGGATATAAAAGACGATGCTCAGCAAACACAAACAGGAAACACAAAGGGCGTTTAAAATATTTCAGCGAGCGAGTCGCAGGAGGAGACGGATGTTAGCTGGAGCCATTTGGAAGAGTGCTGGAGTGCTCTGCAATCAATGCAGCTAATTATACCTGGAGAGCCGCAGCGTCTCCGACTCCATTTGTTGCTTCATTCCTTCGCTGCTTTTCTGTCTTAATGAACCCTCTCTGCAGCTTTAACGGTTTAAATGTGAGGCTCTGTAAGGAGATCGGCTCTGTGTGCTGCAAAGCTGCAACAGAAAGCTGATGGCAGAGAAACCAGGAAAACACAAACTACCAGTTTATAAGAACAAACTGTAAAACCTGATTCCTTTTGGTTTGATCTGAATTATGGAGTTTCTCTGGTCAGCTTGACTGTAATTAAACTGAATGAAAGTTAAAAGCAGCTGAATGTGTCATCATTATGTTTAAAATCGATGGGAAAACTTGATCATGATGGGATTTTCCTCTTTTTTCACGCCATCAGTCAAAACGGGAGACATCAAAACCGTCTAACGATGGTGGCTTCCTGGTTTTATCCGATCCAACTTTATCACTAATTATAATTCACCAGTTTCTGAACTGAGCTGATCAAAGTTCTTCTTGATTGGAGTGCAGTGGGCGTGGCCTCTGGTTAGGTGGAGCCGCCTGAAGGTCAGAGGTTAATAATAATAATAATAATAAATTTTATTTGTAACGCACCTTATATTTCAAAGAAATCTCAAAGTGCTACAGAGACTAAAAAAGATAAATTGTAAAGCTTACAGTAAAACATAAAATAATACATATCACCCAAGTGGTACCAAAATAAACATTAAAACTAACAATTTAAAATAAAACTTACAGTTCTAAAAGGCCTGTTTAAAAAGGTGAGTCTTAAGACCTATTTTGAAGGCCTCCACACCTTGTGGGGCTCTCAGGGACTCTGGAAGGGCATTCCAGAGCCGCGGAGCTACTGCCTGAAAAGCCCTATCCCCCATAGTGGCTAGTTTGGTCTTAGGTTGATGTAGGCAGTAGAGGGAGGTGGAGGAACGAAGACTTCGAGAGGTAGCGTGCGGTGAGAGGAGTTCACTGAGATAAGCAGGAGCAGTTCCATGGATGCATTGATAGGTGAGCAGACAGAGTTTGTAATGTATTCTATGTTTGATCGGTAGCCAATGAAGTGAATGAAGAGCAGAAGTGATATGGTCGTATTTGCGCCTCCTCATCAGGACCCGGGCAGCACAGTTCTGAATGTGCTGGAGCTTTTGCAGGTTTTTACCAGAGGTCCCAACGAGGAGGGCATTACAGTAGTCTAACCGTGAGGAGATAAAGGCATGGATCAACCTCTCAGCATCCAGTTGGGAAAGGGAGGGGCGGAGTCTGGCAATGTTTTTGAGATGGAGGAAGGAGACTTTAGAAAGATGACGGATGTGGGAGTTGAAAGTGAGGTTAGAGTCAAACCTAACTCCAAGGTTTGTGACGGTGGTAGAAAAGGGAATGTTAAGACCAAATATTGAGATACTACTGAGATTAGAGGACTGAGTTTGATGAGGGGTGCCAAAAAGGATTACATCCGTTTTATTACTGTTAAGTTGAAGAGAGTTGGCAGACATCCATGCCTTTATCTCCTCCAAGCAAAGCTGAAGTGAAGACGGAAGAACTGTAGGAGAAGTGGAGTCCATTTTCATATACAGTTGTGTATCATCGGCATAGCAGTGAAAGGAGACCTTGTGTTTATCGATTATATGACCAAGGGGGAGCATATAGATGGTGAAAAGGGTTGGCCCGAGGACTGACCCTTGTGGAACTCCACAAGTCACAGTATGAGTTGAAGATTTACACTGACCCAAGGAAACATATTCAGTTCTATTGGTAAGATATGAATGAAACCATTTAAGTACTGTACCCGAAAGTCCTATTTCTGACTGTAGCCTGTTGAGAAGGATGGTGTGGTTCACTGTGTCGAATGCAGCCGACAGGTCAAGGAGGAGGAGAACAGATGCTGAGCCCTGGTCCGCAGTCATGAGAAGGTCATTCATAACGCGAACCAGAGCTGTCTCTGTACTGTGAGCGGAACGGAAACCAGACTGAAACTTTTCGTAGAAGTTATGGATGTGAAGATGTTGATGAAGTTGGGCTGCCACAACTTTTTCCAGAACTTTGGATATAAATGGTAAATTTGAAACAGGTCTGTAATGGGCAAGGATGTTGGGGTCAAGTGAGGGTTTTTTCAGATAAGGGTGGATGACTGCAGTTTTAAGAGCTGGGGGAATCTGACTGGCCCACAAAGACTGATTAATAATGGTTGTGATTAATGGGCAAACGGCTGTAATATTAGACTTAAGTAATGCTGTGGGGAGAGGATCTAGCACGCAGGTGGAAGTTTTCATGCTTTTTACGATCTTCTCCACCTCTGACTGGGTGACAACGAAGAAAGCTGAAAATGTGTTACTTTGCATGGGGAGAGTTATATCAACTTGAGATTGAGCTACTACAGAGAGAGCAGACTGGATTGATGTCACCTTATTAATGAAAAAGTCCATGAATCTATTGCAATGATCCATACTGGTATCAGTATGCATGTATGTGGAAGGTTTGACCAGAGAGTTTATTTCAGAGAATAACTG
>NW_026562543.1:355000-365136 GCF_027474105.1 Poeciliopsis prolifica
GAGGAAATCTGGAGAAAATTCAGCTCACACTTTAAAAACACATTTTACTGGAGCAAACTGCAGCATGTTGGACGACCACGGCCCGACAGCAACTCTGTTCTCACTATTTTTAAACTTCTATTGGACATATAGAGGCAGGAAGCTGGCAGGCAGCTCGCCATCCCAGAATATTCTGTTGCATAAAACATGGCCGCCCATGTCCACACCTGACGCTGAGCAGCATCAGGTTCAGTCTCTGCATTACCAGGAGAATCGAGAGCAGATTAATGATGCAGACTCTTAGAAGATGGGGTCAAAGGTCATGAGAGGTTTATCAGCATTACCGTGGCAACAAGGAGGAAACCCGGAGAAACCAGAAATTCACTTTGAGTTGATAGAGAATCACGATACTGAAAGAGCTTTGACCTTGGCTGTGGAGCATGAAGCCCCGCCCCCTGCTTTAACTTCAGGGTCAAAGGCCAGAACCTGAAGACTTTGAAGATCCACTGTTGTGTGTTGGTGAAAATGATGACGAGTTTAAATCGTTTGCAGAAAAAAGTTCTGGAAGAAAATGCAAAAAGAATGCAAAGAAATGGTCACATTTTTATGACCATATTTAGACACAAATTTGCATGTGTCAAAAGCATAGTTTTAGACTTTTGACACATCTTTACCAGGGGGGGTAAAGAACATATCCAAAGATGGTCCAAAGAAGATCCAAAAATAGTACAAAACACGTCCAAAAAACACGCCCCAATAAGGTCCAAGGTCCAAAAAACGGGTCCAAAAGTGGTCCAAAACATGCACAAAAAAGGTCCAAACACATCCAAAAAGGTCCAAGGAAGATTGTGTTTTTTGGACGTGTTCTGGACCATTTTTGGAAGAGTTTTGGACCATTATGGACCTGCTTTTAGATAATGTTTTGGACCACTTTTGGACGTGTTTTTTTTGTCCAAAACAGGTCCAAAAAGGTCCAAGGATGGTCAAAAAAGGTCCAAGGAAGATCCAAAAAACCGGTCCAGAAGTGGTCCAAAACACGTCCAAAAATGGTCCAAAACACGTCCAAAAAGGTCCAAGGAAGACTGTGTTTTTTGGACGTGTTTTGAGCCGTTATGGACCTGTTTTGGACCATTTTTGGACGTGTTTTGGACCATTTTTGGAAGAGTTTTGGACCATTATGAACCTGCTTTTAGAAAATGTTTTGGACGGGTTTTGAACCATTTTTGGACCTATTTTGGACCACTATGGACCTGTTTTTAGGATGTGTTTTGGACCACTTTTGGACGTGTTTATTTGTTCAAAACAGGTCCAGAAGTGGTCCAAAACACGTCCAAAAGGTAGTCCAAAACACGTCCAAAGGTGGTCCAAAACACGTCCAAAAGGTAGTCCAAAACACGTCCAAAGGTGGTCCAAAACACGTCCAAAAGGTAGTCAAAAACACGTCCAAAAGGTGGTCCGGAACATGTCCAAATATGGTCCAAAACACGTCCAAAAATGGTCCAAAACACTTCGAAATGTGGTCCAAAACACGTCCAGAAATGGTCCAAAACATGTCCTAAAAACTCCTCCTAAAAAGGTCTAAAGCACATTTAAAACAGGTCTAAAACATGTACAACTAACTTCCAAATCACATCTAAAAACATCCAAAAATTTAGCAAAACACACATTTACAAATAGATTTATAAACAGACAAAAATACATTTTATCCTGTAATATCAGACACATGAAATTAACACGTCCAAAAGTGGTCCAAAACACGTCCAAAGGTGGTCCAAAACACGTCCAAAAGGTGGTCCGGAACACGTCCAAAAAGGTCTAAGGAAGACTGTGTTTTTTGGACGTGTTTTGAGTCGTTATGGATGTGTTTTGGACCATTTTTGGAAGAGTTTTGGACCATTATGAACCTGCTTTTAGAAAATGTTTTGGACCACTTTTGGACGGGTTTTGAACCATTTTTGGACCTATTTTGGACCACTATGGACCTGTTTTTAGGATGTGTTTTGGACCACTTTTGGACGTGTTTATTTGTCCAAAACAGGTCCAAAAATGGTCCAAAACACATCTAAAAGAAGGTCCAAAACACGTCCAAAACGGTCCAACGAAGATCCAAAAACAGGTCCAGAAGTGGTCCAAACACGTCCAAAGGTGGTCCAAATCACATCCAAAAGGTAGTCCAAAACACGTCCAAAGGTGGTCCAGAACACGTCCAAAAAGGGTCCAAAACACATCCAAAAAGGGTCCAAAACACGTCCAAAAGGTGGTCCAAAACACGTCCAAAGGAAGTCCAAAACACGTCCAAAGGTGGTCCAAAAACACGTCCAAAGGTGGTCCAAAACACGTCCAAAAGGTAGTCCAAAACACATCCAAAAGTGGTCCAAATCACGTCCAAAGGTGGTCCAAAACACGTCCAAAAGTGGTCCAAAACATGTCCAAAAAGGGTCCAAAACACGTCCAAAAGGTGGTCCAAAACACGTCCAAAGGTGGTCCAAAACACGTCCAAAAGTTGTCCAAAACACGTCCAAAGGTGGTCCAAAACACGTCCAAAAGGTGGTCCAAAACACGTCCAAAAAGGGTCCAAAACACATCCAAAAAGGGTCCAAAACACGTCCAAAAGGTGGTCCAAAACACGTCCAAAGGAAGTCCAAAACACGTCCAAAGGTGGTCCAAAACACGTCCAAAAAGGGTCCAAAACACGTCCAAAAGGTGGTCCAAAACACGTCCAAAGGTGGTCCAAAACACGTCCAAAAGTTGTCCAAAACACGTCCAAAAGGTGGTCCAAAACACGTCCAAAAGGTGGTCCAAAACACGTCCAAAAAGGGTCCAAAACACATCCAAAAAGGGTCCAAAACACGTCCAAAAGGTGGTCCAAAACACGTCCAAAGGAAGTCCAAAACACGTCCAAAGGTGGTCCAAAACACGTCCAAAGGTAGTCCAAAACACGTCCAAAAGGTAGTCCAAAACACATCCAAAAGTGGTCCAAATCACGTCCAAAGGTGGTCCAAAACACGTCCAAAGGTGGTCCAAAATACGTCCAAAAAGGGTCCAAAACACGTCCAAAAGGTGGTCCAAAACACGTCCAAAGGTGGTCCAAAACACGTCCAAAAGTTGTCCAAAACACGTCCAAAAGGTGGTCCAAAACACGTCCAAAGGTGGTCCAAAACACGTCCAAAAAGGGTCCAAAACACATCCAAAAAGGGTCCAAAACACGTCCAAAAGGTGGTCCAAAACACGTCCAAAAAGGGTCCAAAACACGTCCAAAAGGGTCCAAAACACGTCCAAAAGATAGTCCAAAACACGTCCAAAGGTGGTCCAAATCACGTCCAAAGTTGGTCCATAACACGTCCAAAAAGGGTCCAAAACACGTCCAAAAGTTGTCCAAAACACGTCCAAAGGTCGTCCAAAACACGTCCAAAATTTAGTCCAAAACACGTCCAAAAGTGGTCCAAAACACGTCCAAAGGTGGTCCAAAACACGTCCAAAAAGGGTCCAAAACACGTCCAAAAGGTGGTCCAAAACACGTCCAAAGGTGGTCCAAAACACGTCCAAAGGTGGTCCAAAACACGTCCAAAAGGTGGTCCAAAACACGTCCAAAGGAAGTCCAAAACACGTCCAAAGGTGGTCCAAAACACGTCCAAAAAGGGTCCAAAACACGTCCAAAAGATAGTCCAAAACACGTCCAAAGGTGGTCCAAATCACGTCCAAAGTTGGTCCATAACACGTCCAAAAGGGTCCAAAACACGTCCAAAAGATAGTCCAAAACACGTCCAAAGGTGGTCCAAATCACGTCCAAAGTTGGTCCATAACACGTCCAAAAAGGGTCCAAAACACGTCCAAAAGTTGTCCAAAAGGTAGTCCAAAACACATCCCAAAGTGGTCCAAATCACATCCAAAGGTGGTCCAAAACACGTCCAAAGGAAGTCCTAAACACGTCCAAAGGTCGTCCAAAACACGTCCAAAATGTAGTCCAAAACACGTCCAAAGGTGGTCCAAAACACGTCCAAAGGTGGTCCAAAACACGTCCAAAAAGGGTCCAAAACACGTCCAAAAGATAGTCCAAACACGTCCAAAGGTAGTCCAAAACACGTCCAAAGGTGGTCCAAAACACGTCCAAAGGAAGTCCAAAACACGTCCAAAGGTGGTCCAAAACACGTCCAAAAAGGGTCCAAAACACGTCCAAAAGATAGTCCAAAACACGTCCAAAGGTGGTCCAAATCACGTCCAAAGGTGGTCCAAAACACGTCCAAAAGTGGTCCAAAAGACGTCCAAAAGACGTCCAAAATGTGGTCCAAAACACGTCCAAAGGTCGTCCAAAACACGTCCAAAAAGGGTCCAAAACACGTCCAAAAGATAGTCCAAAACACGTCCAAAGGTAGTCCAAAACACGTCCAAAAGTGGTCCAAATCACGTCCAAAGGTGGTCCAAAATACGTCCAAAGGTGGTCCAAAACACGTCCAAAATTTAGTCCAAAACACGTCCAAAGGTGGTCCAAAATACGTCCAAAGGTGGTCCAAAACACGTCCAAAATTTAGTCCAAAACACGTCCAAAGGTGGTCCAAAACACGTCCAAAAAGGGTCCAAAACACATCCAAAAAGGGTCCAAAACACGTCCAAAAGGTGGTCCAAAACACGTCCAAAGGAAGTCCAAAACACGTCCAAAGGTGGTCCAAAACACGTCCAAAAAGGGTCCAAAACACGTCCAAAAGATAGTCCAAAACACGTCCAAAGGTGGTCCAAAACACGTCCAAAAAGGGTCCAAAACACGTCCAAAAGATAGTCCAAAACACGTCCAAAAAGGGTCCAAAACACGTCCAAAAAGGGTCCAAAACACGTCCAAAAGGTGGTCCAAAACACGTCCAAAGGAAGTCCAAAACACGTCCAAAGGTGGTCCAAAACACGTCCAAAGGTGGTCCAAAATACGTCCAAAGATGGTCCAAAACACGTCCAAAGGTGGTCCAAAACACGTCCAAAGGTGGTCCAAAATACGTCCAAAGGTGGTCCAAAACACGTCCAAAGGTGGTCCAAATCACGTCCAAAAAGGGTCCAAAACACGTCCAAAAGATAGTCCAAAACACGTCCAAAGGTAGTCCAAAACACATCCAAAAGTGGTCCAAATCACGTCCAAAGGTGGTCCAAAACACGTCCAAAGGTGGTCCAAAATACGTCCAAAGGTGGTCCAAAACACGTCCAAAATTTAGTCCAAAACACGTCCAAAGGTGGTCCAAAATACGTCCAAAGGTGGTCCAAAACACATCCAAAGGTGGTCCAAAATACGTCCAAAGGTAGTCCAAAACACGTCCAAAGGTGGTCCAAAATACGTCCAAAGGTGGTCCAAAACACGTCCAAAAAGAGTCCAAAACACGTCCAAAAGGTAGTCCAAAACACATCCAAAAGTGGTCCAAATCACGTCCAAAGGTGGTCCAAAACACGTCCAAAAAGGGTCCAAAACACGTCCAATAGGTAGTCCAAAACACGTCCAAAGGTGGTCCAAAACACGTCCAAAAAGGGTCCAAAACACGTCCAATAGGTAGTCCAAAACACATCCAAAAGTGGTCCAAATCACGTCCAAAGGTGGTCCAAAACACGTCCAAAGGAAGTCCAAAACACGTCCAAAGGTCGTCCAAAACACGTCCAAAGGTGGTCCAAAACACGTCAAAGGTGGTCCAAAACACGTCCAAAAAGGGTCCAAAACACGTCCAAAGGTGGTCCAAAACACGTCCAAAAAGGGTCCAAAACACGTCCAAAGGTGGTCCAAAACACGTCCAAAAAGGGTCCAAAACACATCCAAAAGGATCCAAAACACGTCCAAAAGGTGGTCCAAAACCCGTCCAAAGGAAGTCCAAACACGTCCAAAGGTGGTCCAAAACACGTCCAAAAAGGGTCCAAAACACGTCCAAAAGATAGTCCAAAACACGTCCAAAGGTGGTCCAAAACACGTCCAAAGGTGGTCCAAAATACGTCCAAAGGTGGTCCAGAACACGTCCAAAGGTGGTCCAAATCACGTCCAAAAAGGGTCCAAAACACGTCCAAAAGATAGTCCAAAACACGTCCAAAGGTGGTCCAAAACACGTCCAAAAAGGGTCCAAAACACATCCAAAAAGGGTCCAAAACACGTCCAAAAGGTGGTCCAAAACACGTCCAAAGGAAGTCCAAAACACGTCCAAAGGTGGTCCAAAACACGTCCAAAAAGGGTCCAAAACACGTCCAAAAGATAGTCCAAAACACGTCCAAAGGTGGTCCAAATCACGTCCAAAGTTGGTCCATAACACGTCCAAAAGGTAGTCCAAAACACATCCAAAAGTGGTCCAAATCACGTCCAAAGGTGGTCCAAAACACGTCCAAAGGAAGTCCAAAACACGTCCAAAGGTGGTCCAAACACGTCCAAAAAGGGTCAAAACACGTCCAAAAGATAGTCCAAAACACGTCCAAAGGTGGTCCAAATCACGTCCAAAGGTGGTCCAAAATACGTCCAAAGGTGGTCCAAAACACGTCCAAAGGTGGTCCAAAACACGTCCAAAGGTGGTCCAAAATACGTCCAAAGGTGGTCCAAAACACGTCCAAAGGTGGTCCAAAACACGTCCAAAAAGTGTCCAAAACACGTCCAAAAGATAGTCCAAAACACGTCCAAAGGTAGTCCAAAACACGTCCAAAGGTGGTCCAAAACACGTCCAAAGGAAGTCCAAAACACGTCCAAAGGTGGTCCAAAACACCAAAAAGGGTCCAAAACACGTCCAAAAGATAGTCCAAAACACGTCCAAAGGTGGTCCAAATCACGTCCAAAGGTGGTCCAAAACACGTCCAAAGGTGGTCCAAAATACGTCCAAAATACGTCCAAAGGTGGTCCAAAACACGTCCAAAGGTGGTCCAAAACACGTCCAAAAAGGGTCCAAAACACGTCCAAAAGATAGTCCAAAACACGTCCAAAACACGTCCAAAACACGTCCAAAAGTGGTCCAAATCACGTCCAAAGGTGGTCCAAAATACGTCCAAAGGTGGTCCAAAACACGTCCAAAATTTAGTCCAAACACGTCCAAAGGTGGTCCAAAATACGTCCAAAGGTGGTCCAAAACACGTCCAAAATTTAGTCCAAAACACGTCCAAAGGTGGTCCAAAACACGTCCAAAAAGGGTCCAAAACACGTCCAAAAAGGGTCCAAAACACGTCCAAAAGGTGGTCCAAAACACGTCCAAAGGAAGTCCAAAACACGTCCAAAGGTGTCCAAAACACGTCCAAAAAGGGTCCAAAACACGTCCAAAAGATAGTCCAAAACACGTCCAAAAAGGGTCCAAAACACGTCCAAAAGGTAGTCCAAAACACGTCCAAAAGGTGTCCAAAACACGTCCAAAGGAAGTCCAAATCACGTCCAAAGGTGGTCCAAAACACGTCCAAAGGTGGTCCAAAATACGTCCAAAGGTGGTCCAAACCACGTCCAAAGGTGGTCCAAAACACGTCCAAAGGTGGTCCAAAATACGTCCAAAGGTGGTCCAAAACACGTCCAAAGGTGGTCCAAATCACGTCCAAAAAGGGTCCAAAACGTCCAAAAGATAGTCCAAAACACGTCCAAAGGTAGTCCAAAACACATCCAAAAGTGGTCCAAATCACGTCCAAAGGTGGTCCAAAACACGTCCAAAGGTGGTCCAAAATACGTCCAAAGGTGGTCCAAAACACGTCCAAAATTTAGTCCAAAACACGTCCAAAGGTGGTCCAAAATACGTCCAAAGGTGGTCCAAAACACATCCAAAGGTGGTCCAAAATACGTCCAAAGGTAGTCCAAAACACGTCCAAAGGTGGTCCAAAATACGTCCAAAGGTGGTCCAAAACACGTCCAAAAAGGGTCCAAAACACGTCCAAAAGGTAGTCCAAAACACGTCCAAAGGTGGTCCAAATCACGTCCAAAGTTGGTCCATAACACGTCCAAAAGGTAGTCCAAAACACATCCAAAAGTGGTCCAAATCACGTCCAAAGGTGGTCCAAAACACGTCCAAAGGTCGTCCAAAACACGTCCAAAGGTCGTCCAAAACACGTCCAAAGGTGGTCCAAAACACGTCCAAAAAGGGTCCAAAACACATCCAAAAAGGGTCCAAAACACGTCCAAAGGTGGTCCAAACCCGTCCAAAGGAAGTCCAAAACACGTCCAAAGGTGGTCCAAAACACGTCCAAAAAGGGTCCAAAACACGTCCAAAAGATAGTCCAAAACACGTCCAAAGGTGGTCCAAATCACGTCCAAAGTTGGTCCATAACACGTCCAAAAGGTAGTCCAAAACACATCCAAAAGTGGTCCAAATCACGTCCAAAGGTGGTCCAAAACACGTCCAAAGGTGGTCCAAAACACGTCCAAAAAGGGTCCAAAACACATCCAAAAAGGGTCCAAAACACGTCCAAAAGGTGGTCCAAAACACGTCCAAAGGAAGTCCAAAACACGTCCAAAGGTGGTCCAAAACACGTCCAAAAAGGGTCCAAGACACGTCCAAAAGATAGTCCAAACACGTCCAAAGGTGGTCCAAATCACGTCCAAAGGTGGTCCAAAACACGTCCAAAGGTGGTCCAAAACACGTCAAAGGTGGTCCAAAACACGTCCAAAGGTGGTCCAAACACGTCCAAAAGATAGTCCAAAACACGTCCAAAAGTGGTCCAAAACACGTCCAAAAAGGGTCCAAAACACGTCCAAAAGGTAGTCCAAAACACATCCAAAAGTGGTCCAAATCACGTCCAAAGGTGGTCCAAAACACGTCCAAAGGAAGTCCAAAACACGTCCAAAGGTCGTCCAAAACACGTCCAAAGGTGGTCCAAAACACGTCCAAAGGTGGTCCAAAACACGTCCAAAAAGGGTCCAAAACACGTCCAAAAGGTGGTCCAAAACACGTCCAAAGGTGGTCCAAAACACGTCCAAAAAGGGTCCAAAACACGTCCAAAAGGTGGTCCAAAATACGTCCAAAGGTGGTCCAAAACACGTCCAAAGGTGGTCCAAAATACGTCCAAAGGTAGTCCAAAACACGTCCAAAGGTGGTCCAAAACACGTCCAAAGGTGGTCCAAAATACGTCCAAAGGTGGTCCAAAACACGTCCAAAAGGTAGTCCAAAACACGTCCTAAAAACTCCTCCTAAAAAGGTCTAAAGCACATTTAAAACAGGTCCCAAACATGTACAACTAACTTCCAAATCACATCTAAAAACATCCAAAAATTTAGCAAAACACACATTTACAAATAGATTAATAAACAGACAAAAATACATTTTATCCTGTAATATGAGACACATGAAATTAACACGTTCAAAAGTGGTCCAAAACACGTCCAAAAGTGGTCCAAAACACGTCCAAAGGTGGTCCAAAACACGTCCAAAAGTGGTCCAAATCACGTCCAAAGGTGGTCCAAAACACGTCCAAAAAGGGTCCAAAACACGTCCAAAAGATAGTCCAAAACACGTCCAAAGGTGGTCCAAAACACGTCCAAAAAGGGTCCAAAACACGTCCAAAGGTGGTCCAAAACACGTCCAAAAGGTAGTCCAAAACACGTCCAAAGGTGGTCCAAAACACGTCCAAAAGTGGTCCAAATCACGTCCAAAGGTGGTCCAAAACACGTCCAAAAGGTAGTCCAAAACACGTCCAAAAGTGGTCCAAAACACGTCCAAAGGTGGTCCAAAACACGTCCAAAAGGTGGTCCAAAACACGTCCAAAAGTGGTCCAAAACACGTCCAAAGGTGGTCCAAAACACGTCCAAAGGTGGTCCAAATCACGTCCAAAAAGGGTCCAAAACACGTCCAAAGGTGGTCCAAATCACGTCCAAAGGTGGTCCAAAACACGTCCAAAAGTGGTCCAAAACACGTCCAAAAGATAGTCCAAAACACGTCCAAATAGGGTCCAAAACACGTCCAAAACACGTCCAATAGGTAGTCCAAAACACATCCAAAAGTGGTCCAAATCACGTCCAAAGGTGGTCCAAAACACGTCCAAAGGAAGTCCAAAACACGTCCAAAGGTCGTCCAAAACACGTCCAAAGGTGGTCCAAAACACGTCCAAAGGTGGTCCAAAACACGTCCAAAAAGGGTCCAAAACACATCCAAAAAGGGTCCAAAACACGTCCAATGGTGGTCCAAAACACGTCCAAAGGAAGTCCAAAACACGTCCAAAAGTGGTCCAAAACACGTCCAAAAAGGGTCCAA
>NW_026562544.1:0-65000 GCF_027474105.1 Poeciliopsis prolifica
GCTCTCATTGGGGTGAGCCCGGCCTGGATCCATGGGTTAAAACCCGACCTGGATCCATGGGTTAAAACCCGACCTGGATCCATGGGTTAAGGCCCGGTTAGGCTCCATGGGTTAAAACCCAACCTGGATCCATGGGTTAAGGCCCGGTTGGGCTCCATGGGTTAAAACCCGGTTGGGCTCCATGGGCCCCCAGGCCTCTCCAGAGTGGGACCCCATGTTCGGGCGAATACGACCCCTGTTTCCAAAGGTCGTATTCATCATGAGGATCTTTGGGCTGCACTTGGTCTGGTTCCTCTCCTTGGACCCGTCTGCATCGGGTGGCCCAACCAGAGGCATGAAGCCCCGACAGCAGAACTCCTAGGATCACTGGGACACTCAAACCCCCACCATGATAAGGTGGCAGCCATGGAGGGGATGTGAAAATGTGCATGTATGTGTGAAACTGTATGAATATTAAGTAACATATAAATTATGTAAGAAAGGGAGGAAATGAGAGAAGAAGAATGTTGTTTTTAACATGAGAAAATGAGAACAATGTGGTGCAAAGACGTTTCTTCCTGCCTTTTTCTCTTACTGTTGATGACACTGAATGAAACTCCGCTGCTCTCCACTGACCCTCCCTTCCTTACTTCCTTAGCGTAACGCCCAGCGCGCGCTGCACCATCTGATGTCGCCGATTGTCGGCCATTATCAAAACCTGAGAGACACATCAGCCGACAGAAATCCTGGCTATAACGGTTCGATCGAACCGTGTTGTGTCCAACAATGGACACAAAATAATAAATCCAGTTCACTAATTTTGAAACCTTAATCAATTCCTTACTACAATCTACCAGCAATGCATGTAGCGAGTGTCAGTCTGACTGAATGAAAATCATTATAACCATTTTATGTCACCTTAACGAAGAACAGCTGAAAAGTTACCAGGTTTTCTGGTAGAAATTTCGCTCCAACTCCTCCCCGAGTTATTTATATTTTCTTTGCATGAAATGTTGGTTAAACATTCATGTTTCCACATATCATCTCCGATGTCTGCTGGACTTCGGGTTGCACCGTGTCAGCTGTTCAGGATTCCTCTCTGTGTTGTTTTGAAAGTAAAGTGTATCTATCTGTGGCAGGAAGTCGCATGTATTATTACGTAATATCCATTAAATCAGTGTGAAAAGATCTTCAAACAATATTATAGTTTATCGCGATAATTTTTTGAGACGATTAAATCGCTCAGTAAAATCTGTTATCATAACAGGCCGAATCGCCACAGGCCTCGTTTTTTATTGAATTCACTCCTGTGTTGTTTTTTTGTCTTCTTCAATCTAAAGATGTTTCGAATTTTTTTCCAAATTGGAGTCTTTGGTTTTTTCTTCTTTCCTTCTTGTTTGCTGTTCATATCTGGAGTCTCTAAATCCTGCTGGATGGTTTCCTCATCGATGTCGTCTTGTATGGATTCCAGATCATTTGAACATCCTGGTATTGGTTCTCTTGCTAAATCCTCCTCCGAGGAAATATGATGACTAGAATCCATACCTGGGTCGACCCGGTTCTTTTCCTCCTCTTGTTGTGAAACTGTAGTTTCCTGATCTTCATGCTGATCTTCCTCAGTGTCTGGCTGCAGTTTATTTCTGGTTGTCTCCAATTCTTGCTTCATTCTGCTTATTTCTTCCTGGAACTGCTCTGCCTGTGTCTTCAACATATTAACATCATGAATGTAAGAACACTGCAGCTCCTTGAACAAAACTCTGAGCGTCTCCAGTTCATCCTGTGCATTTCTGTCCTTGTCCTGGAGGACCTGGATTTCTCGCCGTGTGTTTTCCTCCAGGACGGCGTTTTCCTGTCGCAGGCTGTCGATGAGCTGCTGCTTCTCAGTCGCTGATTGCAATGAGGCGTCTTTCTCTTGTTGTACTTTCTGTTTACATCTTTCCATCTCCTCCTTCAATCCAGTAATATCCAAGTTAAATTTAAGTTTGAGCTTGTTGTAAAATGTTTTGCTCTCATCCAATTCTTTCTTTAAAATCTTTGCGTTTTTCTTCAGGAATTTGGCGTCCTGGTTTGCTTTGCGTTGGAGGATGGCGTACTCCTTTCTTATTTTCTCCACCAGCGCCGTGTCCTCCTCTGATTTCTCCATCAGAGTTTCTTTCTGTGTCTCCAGCTTTTCAAATTGTTCAATCAATACAGTGTAGTTTAATCCAAGGATGACATTTTCTTTTCTTTCTTTGTAAAGTGCAGCTTCCTCTTTCTTTATTTTGTCTTGGTAAATCTCCGCCTGCTGCTTTAACTCGTTTATTAATTTTGATTGTTCGTTTGTTCCACGTTTGCTCTCCTCAAGTTCGGCTTGTAAACGTTTTTCATTTTCTTGCAGGAGGTCGATCTTTTGGGTCATGTCATGTATGATGTTGTCTTTCTCCACTCTGAGCTTCTCCAGGCTCTGTTCCTCATGTAGCTTTGCCTCATCACCAACGTCTGCTTCGTATTTACGGCGCAGCTCCTCATACGAAGCCTTCAGGTCATCCAGCTTGTCTTCCAGGACTTTATTTCGCTGCTTCTCATCATGCATTTCTGCCAGCAGTGCGTCCTGGATGTGGAACTGAGACACCTTTAAATCTTCGTATTTTGTTGCAGCTCCTCTTTATCCAGGTCTTCCACACTGAAGTGAGCCTGACAAGCAATAGCAACAACTTTCAGTGTTTCAGTGTCAGTGTATCTCTGGAGTCTCTTCAGCTCCTCAGTTGCTCTGTGGGCCTTGTTGAAAAATCCCACTTTGAGCTCCGTTTGTTTCTGCAGCTGGAATTTGGTTTCTTCCAGCTCCTCCTCCAGGTGGGCCAGTCTGCGGTTCTGGTGTCTTTCTGTATTTTGAGACATTTTTATTCCAGTAAAATCACTAAAGTTGTCGATTTCGAAACGAAGTGAACGGTCGATTGGAAAGTGCTTTGCGGGCGTCTGAACTGGTCAGGGGTATTGCAAGCAATGACAAATATGCAGAATTGTGTTCCATACGATTCTGCAGTTGATGACATCACAGACTGCATCGCCAATGACATCACAGAATCTTTGCTGGTGCTGTGACATCATTCCACCTCCAAATATCTTTATTCTTGTTTACATTCAAAACAGGATTCTCTTGTTTTATTCCGAATATCAGGACATGAAACTCATTTCCATTTGGGTCCAGATCAAAAACCGGAACGTTCTTAAAGGGCCTGTTGGGCCAGAACGTCTGGATAAAAACTATTAAATGGTTTTTGTCTCAATTAAACCGTCTTTTGGAGGATGATTGTGTTTGCAGAAACTTCGTAATGAATTTTGTTTGTCGTTTCTGTTTGTTATTTTATTTTGGATTTTAAAACCGTCTTCCAGTTTCTGTGTTAAATGTTCATTAGAATTTAAAGTTTATTGGTCTCTCAGAACATGTTCTTGGATTATTACTATGGGATTACCATTCTATTACATAAAAATGCTCTTCAGACAACAATATTATATTATGTGTGTTGTTGCAATAACTGCTGGACATCTCCAGCAAAATATGTGGTGACAATCTTTATCATTGTACCATTATTGTGATAATCTAAAATGAACTGAATGTAGCTAATTTTAGCTAAAAGTTAGCTACACCTTTCATCTTCATCAGATGGAGTCTTCTTCAAACCTTCCTGCAGGAAGCCTTGGATTTATGGAGTTCTGTGTTCCTCCAATGGGAATTCATCTACCTGAGCCTGTCCTGCTGTTGAAGGCCAAATAAAGCTTTTTTCTCCTCCCCACATTTTCTTCTTCACATCAGCTAAATGTGAAGTCAGACTCTGTTTTCAGAGAAACCAGGTCACCGAGGGAAGCGGCTCATTTGCATGCTCTCTCCTGACCCAGTAAGTGGGGATTCAGACACGAACGCACTCAGCTGATGATCCGGCGGAGCGCGCCGCTTCCTGCCGGTGACGGTTCCGCTGAGCAGCGACGCAAACGGAGAAAACCGTAGAAACCACCGGAGAACCTCATTACAACCCGTATTAATCTAATATTCATCAAACTGTTGTGTTCACTTAATTACACCCAGATGCCTGCAGCAGAGCTGGACAGCTAGAGATGAATGATAAATGCAGAATCACTATTTGATGAAGGTCTGACTCATCGTTCATCGACCTCCTGATGTCATTCGGGACGATGAACAGACAGATTTTTAAATTGCCAAACTAACATTTCTAATCTAATCAGAATGAAACCTTTCTAACTCATCTGGTTGAGACGTGTTCGCTGCAAAAACACAATTTTAGTCTCGTTTCTGGCAAAAATATCAATAAAGACAAAACTAACGTAAAAGTTAATCCTATTTCGAATGAAAAACTTCTTGTTCCATTGTCAGATTATTTTATTAAATCCATGGGGAAAATATCTTGTATTAAGGGAAATATTCTGTTAATGGAACAATGAAGGAATTATTGACGTAAAACAAGCAGAAAACTTATTTTTACCTTAGTTTTGTGTTATTTCATGTGTATTAAGATATTTGCAACAGAAACTAGATCAAAATTAGCTGGTAAGATTTTATTAAAACCGAAATAAACCAAAGTTTTTTCATCGTCTCCTTCCTGCTCCTGAAGAGGCAGACGCCTCTCCTCCCCCAGCTCTGTGTGTGTGTGTCTGTGTGTGTCTCTGTGTGTGTGTGTGTGTGTCTCTGTGTGTGTGTGTGTCTCTGTGTGTGTGTGTGTCTCTGTGTGTGTCTCTGTGTGTGTGTGTGTGTGTGTCTCTGTGTGTGTGTGTGTGTCTCTGTGTGTGTGTCTCTGTGTGTGTCTGTGTGTGTGTCAGTGTGTGTGTCTCTGTGTGTGTGTCTCTGTGTGTCTGTGTGTGTGTGTGTGTGTCTGTGTGTGTGTGTGTCTCTGTGTGTCTGTGTGTGTGTCTCTGTGTGTGTGTGTGTGTCAGTGTGTGTGTCTCTCTGTGTGTGTCTCTGTGTGTGTGTGTCTCTGTGTGTCAGTGTGTGTGTGTGTCTCTGTGTGTGTCTCTGTGTGTGTGTGTGTGTGTGTGTGTCTCTGTGTGTCTCTGTGTGTGTGTGTCTCTGTGTCTGTGTGTGTGTCTCTGTGTGTGTGTGTCTCTGTGTGTGTGTGTCTCTGTGTGTGTGTGTCTCTGTGTGTCAGTGTGTGTGTGTGTCTCAGTGTGTGTGTCTCTGTGTGTCAGTGTGTGTGTGTGTCTCAGTGTGTGTGTGTCTCTGTGTGTCAGTGTGTGTGTGTCTCTGTGTGTGTGTGTCTCTGTGTGTGTGTGTCTCTGTGTGTCAGTGTGTGTGTGTGTCTCAGTGTGTGTGTCTCTGTGTTTGTGTCTGTGTGTCTCTGTGTGTGTGTGTCTGTGTGTGTGTGTCTCTGTGTGTGTGTGTCAGTGTGTGTGTCTCTGTGTGTGTGTCTCTGTGTGTCTGTGTGTGTGTGTGTCTCTGTGTGTGTGTCTCTGTGTGTCTGTGTGTGTGTGTGTGTCTCTGTGTGTCTGTGTGTGTGTCTCTGTGTGTGTGTGTGTCTCTGTGGTGTGTGTGTGTGTCTCTGTGTGTCTGTGTGTGTGTGTGTGTCTCTGTGTGTCTGTGTGTGTGTGTGTGTGTGTCTCTGTGTGTCTGTGTGTGTGTCTCTGTGTGTGTGTGTCTCTGTGTGTGTGTGTGTGTGTCTCTGTGTGTGTGTGTCTGTGTGTGTGTGTGTGTGTGTCTCTGTGTGTCTGTGTGTGTGTCTCTGTGTGTGTCTGTGTCTCTGTGTGTGTGTGTCTGTGTGTGTGTGATGACAGATCTCTGCTGTGCGCCGCTCCACCTCTGCTCCACTGCGGCTCAGGTTGGTGATGTTCGCGGCGGTTCATCACCATCGCGGCGGTTTTGGGTTCGCACCGTTTGAAGCCCCCTCGTCGTCTCCATGGAGACCATAAAAGGCGTCGGCTCGTCGTTTGGGAAGAGGCTGATGAACCGGATGAGAAGAGCCGGCGCCGAGTCCGATCACAAAAGAGGAGGGAAGTGAAGACGGAAAGAAGAATCGGGTTTAGATCTTTGATTCAGTGGAAACGTGTTGATCAAACCGATGAATTATTAACTCAGCTGGGCAGAAACTATTCACTCAGTTACATTTAATAAGTACATGGTCTGGAAAAAGATTTAGTTTTAGCAGTAAAATCCACCAGACACAGAAACACACCTTTTCCTAACTTTTTATATTGAAAGAATCTGATTTGGAAACATTTTCTTTTGCATGATTTGTTAATAATATGAATTATTGTCATTTCTTAAAATACCAATATTTCCACATAACTTTACATTTTGATCCGCCTGATGATGTAATTTTTAAATATGAAATGATCATTTTCTCAGTACTTTTGCAGACCCAAATTCTTTTCTACTCTTACTTGACTATGTTTTTCAGGTTCTCTCACCTTTATCACCTCTGGTAATTAGAAACTCATTAAATCCTGGACTGGGTGGATAAACGGACCTGCAGCGTTTTCTTTAACCAGCTGTCGTTGGTGTTAATGTAACACTAACCATCTTAAAATGAAGCTTTTTATGTATTTCTTGCAGTAGTTTTTTCCACTCGTCTGGTGATGACAGTATGAAATAGAGACGTGATACTGACAGTTGTTTGACTGGAAACTGGCTGAAACAAGCCAGACTCATGATTTAAAATAGTTCAGAAGCGTCTGGAACCGTTCTCATGTTCTGCACCAGCTTCAGGTTTCACATATCAACAGTCAGATTGACCATAAAGGTGGAAGAACATCAGCAGTTATGGTCGGTTTAAACTCAAACATTAGAGTTTATTCCAGATTAGAACGGGCTCTGATTGGACGGCAGGGCGTTGCGGATCAGGAAGAGGCGTTTGGATTTGGGTGAAGTGAGTTTAAAGCGGGAACAGAGACGCTGATCCGGCCTCGGTCGGACTCATTTCCTCTGACAGGTCGGCTCTCTGCCTTGGGGCTCAAACTGCGCTCCGTCCATTTCCATTCACATGTGGAGCCGCGTCTCTCCTCCAGGTCAGACATGATCGACTCACGCTCAGCTGCCAAGGCTGGACCCAAACTGGCTTCATGACAGAAGCTCTTAAATGCCAGACGACACCAGCGAGAACTTTCCTGACAGTCTGTCTAAATGATGTCGAAACTTTAAAACGTTCCTGATGGAGCAGTGCAGCCTGGAATATTATCAGAGCGGGATTTAGGAGTTTAACCTCCAAGTCTCAAAGTTATCAACCTAAAGTCTGTTTGTTTCTCCTTGTTTAGTTTAGATATTAATGATTCATCTTTGGTTATTAGATGTTTGCTCAGCTCTGTTTGTCTTCCTGTTTCCATCTGAGCGGGGAGTCAAAGCTCTGATTGACGAGGTTAATCTCTGTTTAAATGTCAGAGGTCGTCAATGTGAGGTGTGTGTGTGTGTGTGTGTGTGTGTGTTCAAGCTGAGCAAACATCCAGCCTGTGTGTCAGATTTCACCTCCTCCTGTGTTAGTCTAACGCCGCTGTGCGATGTAGAGCGCCGGATCAGCCCACATTCTGCCTCAATCACCAGCAAAACTCTGGACAAAATATTCACGGGAATCTAAGAGTTTAATCTAAAATATGATGAATATCATCGATGAATCGGAGGAGGAACAATCCAGAAATAACCAGAACAGAGTTTATGTGGATGCAGGATGTGGTGTCAGAGCGGCGACAAATGAATTCTTGACCCATATTCTGGATTCTGTTGATGACGACGATATGAAAGGAAAAACAACCTTAAAACACAACGTGTTTATTTCTGCGCTTGTTAGAATCTGACAGATGAACCTGAAGAGATCGACGGAGGACCGACTGCAGCAACACATTTGGGTCCAAAGCGATGACCCGGTTGTTCTGCAGAGCTGCGTCCAAACGGTTCACATTTGTTTCCTGAGACTTTCTGAGAGGTCCCGATTTTTATCATAAAGATGAAAGAAGGTTTTCCTTCCTCTGATCCGTCCTCAGACGAACCCGCTGGTGATCGGCCAGGAGTCGTGCGGATCGGCTCCAATTTATGGGAATATTTTAAAATCTTCATTGTTTTAACCTGGGAGGAAACACAAAGCTGCTGCTGCTCCTCCAGCGCCGAACGCAGAGCTGGAGGTTTGAACCTCCTCTCTCTCCTGCCTCCTACCAAAGCCACAATCTCTCCCAAATCCCCAAACTCATCCCAAAATCCGTCTCATCTCCGTTCCTCCCAGGTTTTTATTTTTTCTTCGTCAGCTGTTTGAGCTGCTTTGAGACGTTGGAATAAAAAAACAGATTCATATTGAGCCGAGCTTCACTCCAACAGGCTGAATCCTGCAGGAAACACCAGGAGAATCTCACTGGTTCCAGACAGAACTTACTGGTTTTTACTGGTTGGGTGATTATTGTCATCATGTTTACAGTTTAAAATAGATAAATGAATTACATCCATCAGTTCATCCATCATCCATCCATCCATCAGTTCATCCATCCATCCATCCATCCATCATCCATCCATCCATCCATCCATCCATCAGTTCATCCATCCATCCATCCATCAGTTCATCCATCCATCCATCCATCCATCCATCCATCCATCCATCCATCCATCCATCCATCCATCCATCCATCCATCCATTCATCCATCCATCCATCCATCCATCCATCCATCCATCCATCCGAAGCTAAAGAACCATAAATTGTTTTCATTTATTACATTCAGGTTTCCTGATTGTTGTTTGATTTATTAAACTACAGTAATTTCTCCATCTGTCCTCATCAGATAAAAACAACTTTTTTCATCCAACGTTTGAAGAGTTGGATGAAAAAAGTTTTGTTTTATGATGTAACCTTATGAGTTAATAAGGAGAACCTGTCATGAGCCAAAAAGCAGAAATAATGATTTTTAATGAAGCCTTTATAATTAGATTGATCAACGAATGTCTGCTTCTAGATGATCCTGCAGTTCTTCAGCTGCTGGCAGATCAAACTCCAACCGGGGAAGCCTTCAGTGTTCTCTGAATCATTGACTTTAATGATCAGAGAACATTCAGCTGCAGATATTACAAACAAGCAGAGCAGAAAATTAACACCAGGGCGGCTGGAGGGTCCCAGTCTGTGACTGGGAACGCTGCCTCCGCCTCCATCACTGCCTCCGCCTCCATCACTGCCTCCGCCTCCATCACTGCCTCCGCCGCCGGTCTGAAAGCATGTCAGCCTCTGGAACCGGTTCAAAGCTGCACTCTTTGCCCATTTAAAGGGGCAGTTTTATGTAAAATGGACTTTTTTGAGTCCTCATGTCATCATGTTAAAATGTTTCTCCCTCATCAGAAATAAATCTTAAATGTTGCTTTGATTATTTTATGCATGTTTGCATGAAATAATCTCCATGGTGACCCATTCAGCTGTGCAAAATGGCTGGGTGGACTTAGCCCCGCCTTCGAGGCGTTGCTCCTCCAACTCTCAGCTCCTTCAGACTAGCCAGCAGCAATTAGCAAGCACCAGGTGGAGCTGCTGAGCTCGTTATAGGTGCTGCTTCTTTGATAAAATTGTTGTTAAAGGGTTAATAGAGGAGCCATGTTGCGACGACTTCCTGAGCCTCATACAGAGCTGGAGCTTCTTAAAGAGACAGAGGCACAATTTCAAGGCGCTAAATCAGGAAGTCCAATTTGTTTTAAGTCATATTTGATATACAACATAATTACTTGATTGTGCTATAAGACGAAGGTATGTTCATGAAAAACTGGTTCTCACTTGGATTGAGGTCTGAACTTTGACTAGGCCATTCTATCAGATGCATCTGCTTTGATCTAAACCATCCGTTGGCTGTTTTTTGGGGTGGTTGTCCGCTGAAAGGCGACCTTTCGCCCCGGTAACAAATGTTTTTAATTTTTTCTTGTGTTTTGCTCCGTTCAGCGTTTTGTTCTAAATGACCTGCAACTCGCACACCAGAGGAAAAACTTTGCTGCCATTTTGTTTCCTGATGTTTGGAAGTGGAGTTAAAACTGAACGCTGGTTTGATGCTGCGGCTCTGTTTACATAAACTCCCAGTCCTCCCTGAAATCCTTTGTTCTTTATTTTTGTAGAAAACCAAAGCTCCAGCAGTGTGATCACTCCTGATTTCTCCTCATTTGAGTTCTGTGATTTGTTTCGTGGCGCTTTGAAAATTCAAACATCAAAGCGTTGACTTTCACACCGTCGCTCTGCAACTCGCTAATTGGTTTCAGTTTGATGACGTGTCTTCGGTTCCTAATCTCTCTGCTGTGTTTCCCTGGTCTGTTTCTGCTTAGTTTCAACGACTGATTTTATTTGTTTACGTCAAAGACTAAAGAGAAATTAGGAATTAGAAAAAAGCTGAACAAATGTGGCTTGTTTGGAGAGACTGTTTCTATAAAAATATGAATCACTTTAAATTGAGGTCAATGTTAAAACTATTAAACTATTAAAAAGATAAAATTGTGAAAAAATATTCAAAAATAAAACCAACAAAATGATGTAAGTTGGTTGATTTAAGAGGAATTTGGAAATGAGGGCAACTAATTCAGATCAGTTTATACTTTGGATTCTCCATACAGCAACAACAAAATGTGTGAACATCAGCGTGAAATAAAATACAGAATTAAAGATGGCGGAGACATCACTGAGAAATGGTATAAACAAAGTCCAATGTGGGATGAAAAATGCACTTTAAGCGCTTCTGCTTAGAAATAAAAACACTCGAAGTTTCACCATAATGCCGCTCATACTTCTCAACTTCTCAACCAGAAATCAGCCGAAGTTTATTAACGTGAGAAAACTACAGTTATCTGTTCATTCATTCAGTATTTACTCAGGTTTCCCTCAGAGTTTTATCAGCCTGGCAGCCACCAGGCTGACCCTGCCATGAGCGTTGCTTATTTATATATTTTAGGATTATTTTTCCCCTTATTAAGACTTTATGGTTAATGTATGGGAATTATTAATAATGTCTTCAAATAACACACAATTACCTTGTGATATTTTAAAATTTCCTGTCAACCTTAAACAGTTTTACCTGAAAAACATGTCTGGCCTGGCGCCGCCAGGCTGAGCAAGTTTTGAAGTTTTGATGGATGATACAAAGGAAAAAATGGCTGCTTACGTAGCGCAGTGGATTCTGGCTGTTACATCATGATGGTACCAAAAGCATCATGCCTGCTTTGTGCTGCAGATTTATCAATGAAAACAAAACGGAGCTGCTTCTCCCCGGTTCGGTTTGCTGCCATCTGAAACAGAATGTCTGCCCGGCCCGGCCCGTTTGGGCCCTCATCGCCTCTGGCCATATGAAGCAGCTTTAATGGCTGCTGCTGTTTCACGCTACGAGCCAATCTGGCGGCGCTCCTGCAGCCATCAGAGAGCTGTTAGTTCACTACAGCAGCAATAAAAGCATCCCGGACCTCCTGCGGTGCCGGATAGCTCCAGAGCCTCCGCATCCCACCGCATTGATGCAGATCAGAGCAGTGTTTATCTCAGGACGTGGATCCAATCTGGAGTTTCCAGGATTCTGACCTCCCTCTGCAGCAGAGAGGAGCCGCCATCTGGACCGGAGAAACCAGAACAAGAACCTGCTTTTATCAGAGCGTCTCCTCCCAGACGTCGCTGCCTGCAGAATGGAAACGACAAAACAAACCAGTGAAGTTTATTATGGAGCATCTGGTGGCTCAATAAGACGGCTGCCGCTGCGCTCTGGGTCGGAACCGTCGGCACTTTCAGCTCTGGGGTGGAAAGTTTCCTTATTCCTCATCTCAGGCCACTTATTTACTCTGAAAACATTCGACTCATCGCTGTCGTTCGCAGCGTTCAGCTTTAAAAAGTGACTTGGAAACTGAACAGAGAGGAATCGCAGCTACCGCTACAGACAGGTGGACCGAACCAGAACCTCCATGCGTCTGTCTGCAGCCCGGTGGGCCCAAACAACCCACATCCTATAAGATGCTAGCTTTTATCTCATGCTGCGTTCAGGTACAGCTGGGAAACTAGGCTTTTGCAAAAATGAAAAATGCAAAACTTATTACTGTGATTTTTTTTTCTTTTACCTGCTAAACATTTTTAATGAAATCTTCATATTATTAAAGATCTAAAAATGGCTTCAGATTGTTGCAGTTTCCTAATTTTTTGGTTTTGATTTTTACAATCTTTACTTGTGATCGAACAAAATCTTTAATAAATGGCCTCCAGGTCACATGTTGGGCCCCTGCTGATTAACTTGGCCTTGTCTGGGTTTTAAACATTTGAAGTCGTGGTGGCGTATGGCGGCGCTCCGGCAGCAGAATGAAGAAGCTGACGGATGTTTGCTGTGATGGTGAGAGGAGCAGCGGCTCCGGCTGCTGCTCGACTCTCATCCTCTGAGGCCTTCACCGCCTCACAATCAGCACTTTCTGCATCTTGTTCTGTTTTCTAGTTCTTGCAGCTTTCTTTTTAAACCGTCTGATTTGTGTCCGTTTCCTCCTGTGTGTTCTGCAGGCTGGATTTTCTCCTGAAGGCTTTTCGTCACGCTCATCGGTTCCTCATGCTGGGATTTACATTAGTGGATCTGGTAAGGACTCTGTCTCTCCCTTTAAATTGGCTTTCAGGCTATTAAGGTGTGCTCTCACCGTGTTCTTGTCATGTCGTGTTATTTGCTTCTCTATTCTGCGTCAGCCGTTGGAGGAGTTGCAGAGGAAATTATTTATATGTGCTGGAGGCATTTTTTTGTTGGGATTTAGCTCAGTGGCGGTGCCTCCTTCAGAGGACTGAGCTCTAAAAGAAGCACCACAGGCAGATCGATACTGCAGAGCCTCTCTTTTATGCTCTGAGGGACCATATTTGTTAAATGGAAGAAACTCGCTTCACACAATTCAGGCTTCCAGGTCAGATTGAGATGCAGGAGCTCATTCTGTGGATATTGATTTGTTTCCTGATAAACATTTAACAAGATTTGCTTTAGAAAGGTTATGAGTAGAATCTGGTTTCATCCTGATCACAATATCTCTGTGCGCGTAGGATCAATACTTTCATCAATATTAGTCTGCTTTTAATCACATCATGATATTTGTATAACTAGCTCAATACTCTATTTGGACGGCACCGCTAGCTAAACTTAATTGCGCTAAAGCTAAAGCGCTAAACCAATATGGTATTTAGAAGCTAATGCTAACATGCTAATGCTAAGACAATAGAAGACTGCTGAGTTGCAGATTGCTACATTAGCAGAGTCGACCAATCGCGTCAATGTTCTTTTGGCAATCTTATTCAACTGAAAGTTTAAAAACAGCCAAATACTCGAGTGTTTTAGAGATTACACAGAAACATTAACTTAGCGGAAGCTATGTGTGCTAATCACTTTCAGAGTGCTAGCATGAGAAACTCGCCGCGCTGTTAGCAGGACGCTTTCATACCTGCATCCAGATCTAATTCATTTTATTTTACCTAAGAAGGACTCGATAAAAAAACATTTAAAATATTTCATTAATATGTTGTTTACTTAAGGATTTCTGTAGAAACTATTCCACAAACATGAATTAAAAAAACAATGAAATTCCAGAAAGTCTAAATGAAACATCTTGACAATAAAAACATTTACAAACATTGCAAAAGAATGTCACAAAATAAGTTAAAAAGCAAAAATTTACCAATTTCAAGATTAAAAGAAACCATGATAATCTTACTTTATGTGTAATTCCCATTTATCAGTTCAATATTATTTCATTATTTATTGCAGATTTTTACAGTTGTTTTTAAAACGTTCATGATTACCTCTCCTCCTGAACCATAAAGTTTTTCTTCTCAGGGTCTTTTTAGAGCTCGGTTTGTTTGTCAGTTTGTTAATCATGTAGAATATGAGCGCGGTCCAGTTTCAGAGGCGTTTCCTGGTTTTTGGTGCTGAAGTTGCTCTGCCTGGAGCTGGAGACTCAAACTGCTGATGGGGATTTTAGCCCAGTTTTCACAGCTTCCCTCATCTCCTCTTCCCACTTTCACACCTTGCTTTCGATTAGCCGCCTCCTTCCCCGTCCTCAGCGCCGCAGTCTGCTGCAGCGGAGTCATCCCGATGAAGATCCGCCTCTGAGTGACGGATCGGACCAACCCGCTGGCTTCATGACACAGAAACCGGCTCATGAGTGCCGAGCTAACAAAGCGGCGCTAATGAAAACTCCCTGCTGGATGGAACGAGGTCTGCCCGACCTGCGGTGGTTCTGCTCAGTCAAACGGCGCCACCAGCAGATAGCAGTAAGAACAAAACAGCAGAATAACGAGAGATCAGGCAGGTTTTCACACAAAAAGCTGCCACAATTAATCAATTAATAAAACAAGCTCAATAATTTCAATTTGCATGATTTATGGTTTTCTCTCTTTATTCTAAGAACCGGATGATAATCACTGCTGGATTAAACTTTTTATGAATAACGGTTTTGTTTACAGAGGCTTCATAAGTCATTTAATTTTTTGTTTCTGTTGATCATTTGTTGTGAGTATTTAAAATCGCACCAATCTTTTAAAAAGCCTCAGCTGATTTTGGCCAAAGCCGATTTGGCAGCAGACATGAGGCGGTTTATCAGGCGAAGCTGCAGCAGGGAGGCTGCAGCAGGGAAGCTGCGATGAGTTATACTTTGCTGCGCTAAATAAGATCATGTTTTCTCAACTATCCCTTCTTTTGAAGGACAGTTTTCTTTACAGAGACTTTATAATTCATTTTGCTTATTTTTATTTGAATATATTTAAAATGTCTCCCAATTCCAGAGTTAAATGTTTGCTAGAATTTAAAGTTTTATGTCTGTTAGAATGTGTTCTTGCATTATTTTGCCATTATTACTGTTACATTATTTTAAAACAACAACCAACCTCATTGAGCTTTTCCTCCCATCTACCCTGCTCCCATTCAGAGGACCTCTGACCTCTGACCTCTGCCTCTCACCGTGTCTGAGCTGCGGGGAAACCTGGCTAAACTCTGACTAACCGCTGTAACGAGGTAATCCCTGTTTCAGAAACCAAAGCTTTGGTTCTGGTTCTGGGTCGGAACATTTCCTGAATGGAAACCAAATGTTCAGTTAAATATCTGTTGATCGTCAGTGAAACGCAGCAGGTTGACGGCGCTCAGCTCCGCTAGAGGAGCAGCAGCATCAGCAAAACAAAACCTCCAGGTCGGATAATCGGCTGAAACCAGAACCCAGCTCCCATCATGCTCTGGGGGATGAACGCCGACCACATGCTGCGGCAGGAAACATTAACATCACAAACCTAATCTCAGGTATTCCTTAATAAACCATCACTGTAGACTCCTGCTCATGAATACCAGATTATAAACCAGTCCCCAGTTTGTTATTTTTTAAAAAGGAAAATGAAGGAGAAATGTCACTCTCTGTGATTCCTCCCTTTGCAAAGATCTTAAATAAAACAGTCAGATTGTAAAGTGGCTTTTGGAGGAAGATGTTGTCATTCAGTGTGAGGTCAGAAGGTCTGCCTGTTTCATTTTTCACATGGCATTACATGCGTTCATTCCACAGAAAGATGTTTTTCCACTATTTAATGTTAATATTCACAGTAAACAGAAAATAAAAACCTCACATTAAGTTTTAGAGAAATGCAGAAATGACATAAGATCATGCAACGCCTCCATGATGGAGGCAACTTAACGAGCATTGAGTTCACATGTTGGGCAGCATATGGAAAAGCTTGAGAGAAGACGCACATTTCTGTAAGAACAGCAGCTCAATGAGAAGTGAGCCAATCAGTGGCAGATTGTTTTTACTGCAGCGGTTTTCACACAGCTCAGTGTGCTGAGAACGGCCCGTCAATGAATCCATCGGTCAATCAACAGACAACTAATCAGTAGCGCATCTGGTTATTGATTATCTGTCGGCTCACAGAGACATAAACAAACTGTTGGGTTGTGAGATAAAAGTTTTGTTCTGGGGTCCAGCGGGAAAACCAGGACTATTTTCTGCTTTACGGGCCTGGAAGCTCCATCCTGGCTCATCAGGCCTAAATGCTCCACAGTGTCACCTTCAGCTCTGTGGAAATGTGAAACTTGAGTTGATCCTGAATTGATCCCGACTGCTGAGCGTCGACAACGGAGATGAAATCCTTTGCGGTTGGTTTTCTGTAATAAATCGCTGATAATTCATTAATAACTTCTGTAAAGTTGCTCTGGACCTGATGGAAACGTGTGGAACAAATGCTGCAGCGTTCTGGTCACCCGCCAGGATTGTTTCACTGGTTACACTGTAAAACTTTGTTAAAATCACTGTTATTAATCTGGACTTTAATAATAATCAGTGGACAGTTTGGGGTAAAGCTTTATTATTTATTTGCTTTATTAATGTCGGGACATAAACACTGAGAAAGATCCAAACTTTACCAACAAACGGATTTACTCTCGCTCTCCATCTCCATGGAGACGACGAAAGCAGAAGTCAGCGCTTTTTTAATTGAATATTTCTGCTCATGTCAACAGATTTTATTAATGTCTTGAATGTAAGACAGCAGATTCAGCTCAGACAGGATTGAATGTGTTTGCAAACAAACAAACAAACAAAAAAGTTTGAGCTGCAGAGGACGAGTGAAAAAATGCTTCAAATATTCAAGCAGTTAGAAAAGTGCAGCATCCTCCCAGTGCAGAGCCAGTTGAGGCCCAACTGGTTATGAAGGTTTTCCCAGTGCAGAGCCAGTTGAGGCCCAACTGGTTATGAAGGTTTTCCCAGTGCAGAGCCAGTTGAGGCCCAACTGGTTATGAAGGTTTTCCCAGTGCAGAGCCAGTTGAGGCCCAACTGGTTATGAAGGTTTTCCCAGTGCCGAGTGTCAGACAGATCAACACAGCTGAGGTCCATCACATTCAGTGAAACCGAGATCTGTTGACTTGAAACATTTCTATTTTAATACACAGACATAAAGGTACTGAACTACAAATTTATTTGATAACTGACATAAACCAACAGCTTCTCCAGTAAAATAACACGACTCCACTGAACATCAAACGTAAAATAATAAACTCAAAGAATTGACTTATCTACATGTAATAATGAACATGGTTCAGAAAATGCAGCTAGAAATTATAAATGTAGGATGAAATAAACAATACAGCATGATGTCACTCAGAGCACAAAGCATAGAAATACACTGAGTAGATCTGCCCTAATGTCAGCAATATCCCACCTAGAATGTTTTTCAATATTGGAGCTGATATAGATATTGAAATCTGATTGGTGGAGGCCTGGAGATGAAGTGATGATGCTGGTTGTGGATCCAAACCCAGGAAATCCGGCTGAATCGTTTCGCCAGCAGCACATTGAGCTGGACCTTCTCCATCCTCCCTCGCTGTCCTCTCCTCCATCCTCCCTCACTGTCCTCTCCTCCATCCTCCCTCGCTGTCCTCTCCTCCATCCTCCCTCACTGTCCTCGTCTCCATCCTCCCTCGCTGTCCTCTCCTCCATCCTCCCTCACTGTCCTCTCCTCCATCCTCCCTCGCTGTCCTCCCTCGCTGTCCTCTCCTCCATCCTCCCTCACTGTCCTCGTCTCCATCCTCCCTCACTGTCCTCTCCTCCATCCTCCCTCGCTGTCCTCGTCTCCATCCTCCCTCGCTGTCCTCGTCTCCATCCTCCCTCACTGTCCTCTTCTCCATCCTCCCTCGCTGTCCTCTCCTCCATCCTCCCTCGCTGTCCTCTCCTCCATCCTCCCTCGCTGTCCTCTTCTCCATCCTCCCTCGCTGTCCTCTCCTCCATCCTCCCTCACTGTCCTCTTCTCCATCCTCCCTCGCTGTCCTCGTCTCCATCCTCTCTCACTGTCCTCTCCTCCATCCTCCCTCACTGTCCTCGTCTCCATCCTCCCTCGCTGTCCTCGTCTCCATCCTCCCTCGCTGTCCTCTCCTCCATCCTCCCTCGCTGTCCTCTCCTCCATCCTCCCTCGCTGTCCTCTTCTCCATCCTCCCTCGCTGTCCTCTCCTCCATCCTCCCTCACTGTCCTCTTCTCCATCCTCCCTCGCTGTCCTCGTCTCCATCCTCTCTCACTGTCCTCTCCTCCATCCTCCCTCGCTGTCCTCGTCTCCATCCTCCCTCACTGTCCTCTCCTCCATCCTCCCTCACTGTCCTCGTCTCCATCCTCCCTCACTGTCCTCGTCTCCATCCTCCCTCGCTGTCCTCTTCTCCATCCTCCCTCGCTGTCCTCTCCTCCATCCTCCCTCACTGTCCTCGTCTCCATCCTCTCTCACTGTCCTCCATCCTCCCTCGCTGTCCTCTCCTCCATCCTCCCTCACTGTCCTCTTCTCCATCCTCCCTCGCTGTCCTCGTCTCCATCCTCCCTCGCTGTCCTCTTCTCCATCCTCCCTCGCTGTCCTCGTCTCCATCCTCCCTCGCTGTCCTCTCCTCCATCCTCCCTCGCTGTCCTCTTCTCCATCCTCCCTCACTGTCCTCTCCTCCATCCTCCCTCACTGTCCTCGTCTCCATCCTCCCTCACTGTCCTCTTCTCCATCCTCCCTCGCTGTCCTCGTCTCCATCCTCCCTCACTGTCCTCTTCTCCATCCTCCCTCACTGTCCTCTTCTCCATCCTCCCTCACTGTCCTCGTCTCCATCCTCCCTCGCTGTCCTCTCCTCCATCCTCCCTCGCTGTCCTCGTCTCCATCCTCCCTCACTGTCCTCGTCTCCATCCTCCCTCACTGTCCTCTTCTCCATCCTCCCTCACTGTCCTCGTCTCCATCCTCCCTCGCTGTCCTCTTCTCCATCCTCCCTCGCTGTCCTCCCTCGCTGTCCTCGTCTCCATCCTCCCTCGCTGTCCTCTCCTCCATCCTCCCTCGCTGTCCTCTTCTCCATCCTCCCTCACTGTCCTCTCCTCCATCCTCCCTCACTGTCCTCATCTCCATCCTCCCTCGCTGTCCTCGTCTCCATCCTCCCTCGCTGTCCTCTTCTCCATCCTCCCTCGCTGTCCTCGTCTCCATCCTCCCTCGCTGTCCTCTCCTCCATCCTCCCTCGCTGTCCTCCCTCGCTGTCCTCTCCTCCATCCTCCCTCACTGTCCTCTCCTCCATCCTCCCTCACTGTCCTCGTCTCCATCCTCCCTCGCTGTCCTCTCCTCCATCCTCCCTCGCTGTCCTCCCTCGCTGTCCTCTCCTCCATCCTCCCTCGCTGTCCTCTCCTCCATCCTCCCTCGCTGTCCTCTTCTTCATAGAGAGTAAATGATGAGGCGCTCCAGAAGAGCCATCCACTACATTTGTTATGACTGGCGGAGAAATGAGGGGCGAAGATTGAAGAAGGGAAAAAGTGACGGACGGAGATGGAAAGAGACAACATCTGATTGGTACAGTGAGAAGCTCTCATTAATGAATGTCTGCTGCTGCTCTTCGGCTCCGACCTCACAAACAACAACACGCGCCTCCTTCCTCCCTGTCAGGGAGATGAATCTCCTGCTGGCGACTGGAAAGAAATGGAGCTCTGCTGGGGAAATTAAGTCACAGCTATACTTAATCATTTACCTCCAGTCCTTGTTCTTGCCGTCTTCCTTCTCTCTGCTCCTTCTGCCTCTCTGTTGTCCTCTGCCAGCTGACAGCTGAGGTGAGGAATCGCTCCCGTCTCTAAACGAAATCCCGGAGCTCCCAGAAACCGACGCCTCTCAGCACTTTGTGACCCACATGAGCGGCGCCGAATTTCTGCACATCAGCAGAGAGGAGCAGGACGGATTTCACCGCCTGCTGTTGCATAAGTGCTGCTGGAAACAGGGAAGATGGTTCATCACAGTGAATGTTTGTGACTATTGGCAGTCAGGACAGAAATACGGCACAGCGTGGCTAATTCAGTTAGCTTACAGTTAGCTTACCCTCTGGGTGGTTAGCTGACCCTAACCTGGCAAAACCCAGCAAACCGTCCACCTGTCTGTCCCGAATGAATCGACTCGTCCACCTGTCTGTCCCGAATGAATCGACTCGTCCACCTGTCTGTCCCGAATGAATCGACTCGTCCACCTGTCTGTCCCGAATGAATCGACTCGTCCACCTGTCCGTCCCGAATGAATCGACTCGTCCACCTGTCCCGAATGAATCGACTCGTCCACCTGTCCCAAATGAATCGACTCGTCCACCTGTCCGTCCCGAATGAATCGACTCGTCCACCTGTCTGTCCCGAATGAATCGACTCGTCCACCTGTCTGTCCCGAATGAATCGACTCGTCCACCTGTCCGTCCCGAATGAATCGACTCGTCCACCTGTCCGTCCATCCCAACTCAATCATTTTCTTGTCCCAATGAACTGAATGATCCACTCTCTGTTTCCAGGACAGACGGACCAGTTAAAGCACCAGTTTGTTCTGCCTCAGTAAAAACGCCTGTCACCTAAAACCTCAGAGACGTCTTTATTTCTCCCTCTCTGTCCGTAACGGTCGGCATTCAGTCAAACCTTCGTTTCCACAGAGATTAAAAGCAAAATGAGCAGAACAGAGATGCAGATAATCATCTTGATTGAACTGGAATGGATGCAGCATTTTGTGGGTAAAAGCTGCAGGAGAAACATTCAGAACCACTGAGGCCCAATATCGAACCAGTTAGTCCCAGTAACTAACCACTAGAACCAGTAATGTCTGCAGATCCTCACTGGGAACCAAACTGCTGCATAAATCCAGGCATCTCACATCTGTCATGAATAATTCTGCACTATGGAGAAAAATGTGATTTTTTTACATTTTAACCAGAAAAACTGTTTGAATGTTGAACATTTTATAGATAATTAGTTTTCCAGTCACAAAAAACACATTTTTTACCTTTTTTATTTATTTAAATGGATTCAAAATACAAAATTAAAAAAACATTCAGAAAAATGACAGAAATGAAAACTGAAGGGTCTGAAGTCAATATGAACTAAAATCTATTTAATTATCTTCCTGATTCATTAAAGCAAAGTTTTTACCTCAGATAAAGATGAATTCAGAATGAACAAGTGCATGAGGGACAAAGCGAGTAATTTGTGCTGCATTATTGATGAAATGTTTGGGCGTGTGAACGTCAGCTCATTGATCGGCTCGGCGGCATCATGGCCGCCTGGCAGCGGCGACCTCAGCTGACCTCAGATCAGCTGAGGACGCCGCCGCCGTCAAGCGCCGACAGAAACTGGGATTTATGTTTAAACATGAGGGAGATTCTACAGTCATTCATGTTTTTCACAAATACAGCAGATTAAAAACAATAAACCAGCGACAGACTCTGATATTTACTGCTTTAAGTCTGCAAACCCCTGTGGATAAGATGCAGAACATTTAATTATGTCTTTATTGTTTATCTTTTGTTTTTAAATAATTGATAAAAATGATTAAAATATATAAAATAACTGGGAATGAAACCAAAATGAGGTAAAAGTGTCATTAAACTGAGACTACAATTTTAAAATGTAATAAAATACAATTCAAAATGACATTCAAAGGAAATAAAATAAATATTAGAAGGAATTTAGATGAGAAATGTTGAAATAAAATTTAAAAAGTAAATTGGAAGTAAACAAGGCAAAAATAAAAGAAAAATATATAATAACATTAATTAGTTTTAAAAAATCTTACAAATCATTTCCTAAAAAAACCGAATATTTCAGATCATTTTTTGAAAAGATTAGAAGTTTATTTTTGTTAGAATCAGATTTTTAAATCTGATTTTCTGTGGAAAATATCACAGTTTGATGATTTAAAGCAATTAATAAATATAAATGGATTAAAAGGTTTCCACAATCATTGATCTGGAAACTTCTCATCTGATCCACATTCACAGCATTTCATTCAGGGTGAGGTGTGGACTTTAATTAGGCCATCCACACACCTTCAGCCGTTGTGTGAACAGTTAAAACCCATCAGACTTCCTCCTGCTCAACAAGCAGGAACAGCGTTCATTTTCAGAGCTTCTCTCCCGTCTGCCGGTCGGTTTCCTTCAGTCGTCTTGATTGGCTTTTAATCAGAACCGACTCGTCCTTTTAAAGAGACATCGCTCCACAAGCAGGATCCGCATCCTGACTGACATGTTGGCGTTTCTCCCGCCGGGCCGAGGCTCCCCTGCAACCCAAACACATTCCCACCTCGGACTCGGGCCAAGCCCGTCTGCTGACCTTCATGTTGAGGTGGAGTTGGATTAAAATGCCTGGAGGCAGCAGATTGTAACTGAAAATAAACTAAATACATGCAGAACTCGTGAAAACGTTCAGCATCAAGAAAGAATAAAAATGCTAAGAAAACCTCCTGCTGGCTGCAGCTGCTGAGTGGACCGGGGTGTACTTACTTTCATCCAGTTTGTTCTGGTTGAACTGGGTCGGACCTCAGACCGTTCTGCTGGATCGCTGGAACCGTTTTTGTCTCCCAACCAATCAGGATTCTGACAGCAGCGGTTAAAACCTTCGATTCTGTCCAGACGGATCATGGCGCTGCAGCCACTGGGCCGGTACCGTCACGATGGCACCGGGCCACAATCAATGGAGCTCACTGACCGGGCGCATGGAAGCGTGGTTCGGCCCGATAGTGCTGCTCTCCGACCCGATTCAGTCTGAGACATTTCGTTCCCGTCCAACAGAGAAACCAAACATCTGTTCTGGATCCGTCCAAAGTTTGGATCCTCTGAGGAAGCTGTGGGCAGGAGGAGACGGAGCCGGTGGTCCTTCAGTTTCCTCCTGCTTTAACACATATCACATATCTAAACACAAAGTTTAGATATTTTATACAAAACAAGGTTTATTCTGGGGGAATATTGAGGTAAATTTCAGATTTGATGCTTGTTACTTCACAACTGTTTATGGAGCAAATGGATCCATGTTTATGCCAAAATAAATCATCAGTAAAATCAGATAAACAACTAATAATTATTTTAGTAATCAGTCACTCAAGTGCTAAGGAAAATAAATGGTGCTCCTGGATTGGCTGCCTTGGAAATGTCAGCCAATCGCAGGTCAACTAGCATTAGCATCAGTAGATGGCAGTAATCCTCACATGTTGCTCTAATTACACGCATTAAAACTCAAAACTTTTATTTATTTTATTTTAAAAAACAACATTTTTGCAGCTCTTTCACTGAGCTCATCAAAAGCTCTTTGGGTTGAACTTTTCAGACATTTTGTTGAATCCATGGCAGGAAGAAAGCTGTCATCAGTGTAATTAAATTCTGCAATGAAACGTTTGGTCAAACACGGCCAAGATCAAAATAATCCTGCAGATAAAAATGTCTCTCAGCTGTTTCTCCCAGGTTTTCTGCTCCAGACTGGAGCGCCGCCTTCATGTTAGCTTCGCTGCTCCTGCTGACGGGAATGAAGTTCGGAGGAGTTTGAAAGAACCCAAAGGAACTTGTTGGAAGGACCGAGTGGCTGTGGGTGGTGCTGGACGTGTTTGTTGCTCCTGGCTTCTTGTTTCATGCTGCTCCCACTTTGAAGAGCTCGTTTAAATCCTCTGTTTTCCTTTTCCAATACTCATTCGATTATGTGGGCGTTTCTTAAGCTAATTACCCAGAAACGGTCCAATCCGGATCCTCGATCTCACCGGGAACGCGGCGTTCCGGGGGAATTTCAAGTTTTGTGCCAGAAAGTTTTAAAAGTCAGAACTCTCCAGTTTAGTCGCCGTATTGATCTGAAATGAAGGAGGCCTCGTCTCCAGGACGTTATGGATCCAGCAGCTAAACGCGCAGCGGCTGATAATAGATTCCCGATGCGACCTTTGACCCTCTCAGCTCCTGAAACGGCTTCGCTGTGGAAGGAAGTGGAGTGTGTGGGCAGCCGGAGCGCAGCAGCACACAGAAGAGCTGCTGTGTGTGGCTCAGAGCGCTGTGTTGTCAAATTATTTCTGCTGTCCGTGTGTGTGGGCGGCGCGTGTTTACAGTGAGCGATGAAGAGCGGCGATCTGCTCTGTGGATTCAGAATAACTCGGCTGATCTTCGTCCTCCCACCTCTGCAGCTGCAGCTCACTTTTCCTTACGCGTCTCCTCTGAATCACCGCGCTAAATATCCACCTTTCCACATTATTTCACGGCAAAAACACAAACTTCAAAGGGTTTTATGTTAAACATAAGGTAGAGCATCATTGAAAGTCAGCAGAATAAAAATCTGAAAAGTGTGGAGTGTATTTTGGAGAGCTGTCTTATGCTGCAGCATAAGATCAGTTCTGCAAATCTGTAACTGACATGTTTGTTTCTTTCTGCAAAACGCTGCGTAATGAGCCCAACTGGGCTTTGACTAGGCCATTGTGAGGCTAATCTGTGTGTGTGTGTGGTGTGTGTGTGTGTGTGTGTGTGTGTGTGTGTGTGTGTGTGTGTGTGTGTGTGTGTTTGGACGCTGCCGGTGAATGTTCCCGTCTCAAAGTTAAACTCTATCAGCTCCAGACGTTGCAGGAAATGATCATCAGTGGGTTTATGAATGAGATTCCCCCCCCCCCCCCACTGTCTCTGTGGGACGGTAGAGCTGACCTTTGACTCCATAATGAGCAGTGAAGTGTCTGCGCTGGACCATCGGGTCGTCTGGGGTCCGTTTCCTGATCCGGCTCCCAGCAGCAGGCGGGGGAGGGGCATGCCGGGTCAGTGTTCCTCTGAGTAAACAGAGGAAGGTGTTGTTGACCTGCTGACCTCTGCTGGTTGGAAAGGAGGATTTGTTTCCACTCACCACCTGGACCCGACGTCGGTGTGTGTTCTGTAATGGTGGCGCCGACGCTGCCTCATGGTGCAGAACCTCCAGACTGAACCAACATGGCCGCCGGGTTCTGCAGGTTCTGAGCAGGTTCTGCTTGAAACCTGCAGCCGGTCTGAAGCTTCCAGAGGAGGAAATCCTGACTGGAGCGTCGCTCAGCTCTGATCCCTGAATGTTGACTGTGAGGAGAAGAGCGGGACGGATCGATCCGAAAATATCCATCAGAATATATGTAATATCGGTATCGGGTCGATGCTTCAGATCCATATTAGATAATTTCTTCTGGTTCTGGTGAAAAACAGCCGAAGCTCTGAGATGCTTTCAGTGAAACCCAGCTGGTCGGAGTTTCTTTTGATTCATAATAAATGAAACATTTTCGTCTCTAATGACGGAAGAATTTAATGTCTGTTGATTTTTGACTTTGAACTCCCTTATTGCTGAACATACAACACAAATAAACCTGACTAATTAAAAACAGAAAAATACTAATTTATAAAAGACCCCACACAGTAAACATCAAAGGTTTTATGTAACATCTCTTGGTTTATTACTTTAACATGAAACACAATGGAAACAGTGAGATTAGTGTTAGTAAACGGTCCGATTTGGTCCTGAACAAAGTTTTTGTCCAGAATTGCTGGATTTGACCTCCTTTAAGGAGCGTTCACAGACGCCACCTGCTGCATAAAGCGTGTTTATAAATGATAGGGTGTCTCTCTACCGAGATGAGGAGAGGAATCCTTTAATCTGCCTGGATAAACGGCCTTCCTGCGCTGAGCAGAGGGACGGTCAGACTGTTCCTCAGGCAAATGTAAAGCGGAGAAGCACAGAAAGCCACGTTTCCTGGAGGAGACAGAAACTATTTAACAGTTTATGATGCTGAGAAGAAGCGAACGAGGCCTCAGAGGGGACCGGCGCATTCCACGGTGCAGGAAGAAAATCCCACAATGCCCTTCTGTTGTTCCTGACAATGTAAGGTGACACCGCTCCCCTCCTCCTCCTCCCCGCCGGGAATGATCCGTTCTTTCTCCATAAAGTGGGAAAAGGGAGTGGGGCTGAAATCTGAGCAGTTTCCTGGGAGGTGAAGGAGATTTATGGCCTGTTTGTGCGAGGAGGAGGAGGAAGGTCTGCAGAACCTGGACGAGCCGGGATCAGAACCATCCTGAGGAGGAAGAGCTGAACTTGTTTCTGTTTGGATCGCAGGACGGGAAATATCCAGGTGGTAAGGTGGGGGCAAAGGTCACAGCTGCCATTTCTGTCCTCTAAAGCAGTTTGCTCTGGTTTCTTCCTGTTTTCACTGACCGAGCTGCAGAACCCAGGCAGGTTTACTGAGCGCCGCAGAGCCGACCCACCTGTTTGAGCTGCGATCCATTTCCATGCAACCAGCAGGTCCAAACGCAGCCTGCGGTTTTCCTGCAGCTCCGAGTTTCTGCTCTTCTGCCTGAAACGTTCAGCAGATGAACGGAGGTCAGAGTCTGAATCCCTCGTTTCTGTGGATTTGGTGAGTCAGAAGCGAAACGTGTCGCCGCTTCGCTCGCGTTCCTCTGCAGGCGGTCGGTGGATTTGTGGCTTTTGGAGGGTTTTTTTTTTTTTTTCTTCTTTGGCTGAACTGGAAGTCAGGAAGTGAAGATCAGCCGACTTGTCCTCACATGCTGGAAAATGATTCACTGGACGAACTCAGTTCAGTTCAGGCAGTTTCTGCATCCAATCTAATCCACAGGCGTCAGGAGGAAAATCACCTCAGAATGTGAATCATTTAGGTTTGTTCAACACAATGAAACCCGGTTGAGTTACATTTTATTATTTGTGTTCAACTAACGTCACCTAAAAGAATCAAGTCTGTTTTATTTAACACTTGAGTTCAGAGCAGAAACCTTTCGTAGATTTTTGTGAATAAACTTCCATTTCATTTGGTCAGAAAAAAACCAAATCAAACTGCGAACAGAAAAATGTTTTTTCTGCATTTTCAAAATTATTCTGAGGATTTGGTTTTGTATTTTTACACAAAACGGATCATAAATCTTCTTTTTCTTACTGTAAAATGAAAAAGTATAATCAGGTTTTGCTTTGTAAGTCAAACTTAAGTCATGTGGTAAATGTAAAATTAGAATCTTTGCAGCAAAGTTATAAACTCTGCAGCTCATAATGAAACTGAAAAATATTTTATTGTTATTATTATGAAATAGAAGTTTTTCAAAGACGTTTTATCTCCAAAACCAACTTAATAAAAACACCTTCAGTAAATCCAAGTTCTCAAATTTGGGTTTGATTTTTGGGAAATTAAATTGAAAGCTGCAGCTTTTCCTAACAGGAAGTCATAGTTGTTATGAAGCATTCTGATTGGCTGACATGGGCTTTAGCTTTGCACTGCATGTAGGCCTGTCACGATAAACGATTAATCAATTAATCACACGATAAATTAAAACTATCGACCTCATTTCAATTATCATCTATTTCTTTTCTTCCTGCCTTTTTCTCTTATCAAAATGTTGATAAAATCAGAGAAAAATGTGGGGATCTGTTGATTTTGTGTGAATTTTGCAGTTATTTGTGAAAAGCTGGACGGGCCTATTGCTATAATTTGGAGTCCAGAGGGCCACATAAAAAGCTGAGGCGGGCCAGATTTGGCCGTCAGGCCTTCAGTTTGACACATGTAGCATATATGATAACCTCATGTGAACTTTTTTCAATATCTGTTCTTTGGAAA
This sequence comes from Poeciliopsis prolifica, assembly GCF_027474105.1. NCBI lineage: Eukaryota > Metazoa > Chordata > Actinopteri > Cyprinodontiformes > Poeciliidae > Poeciliopsis > Poeciliopsis prolifica. Next base: position 27,248 of record NW_026562544.1, read on the forward strand.
GTTAATTTTACTGGTTCAGTCAAACATTTTATTTTAGTTTGCGTAAAGAAAGAATTAGTGGGGAACAACATTTATAATAAATAGATGTAAACATCATGGAAAAAGTAAAAAACTAAATCTATAATCTATAACGACTGATTTCTAAATCTCCAAAGGCAAAAAGAAATTCTACAACTGCTAAAATCTGAGGCCTCCATTTTTATTTATGTTTAGTGAAGAAGGAAGTTGTGCTCAGTTTCTTCTTCAGAGATTCTCCAAGGACAGTGGCTAATCTGGACTGGTAGCCAGAACCGACCCAAACCCATATGTAGAGGGAGAGGCTATCCTCTTGGTGCGTTGGAGTGAACAAGATGGGAGGCAATAAATATGCCCCCTCCTGCCCAGCGCCTCTCACAAGGGGCAACCCCAGAGTGGAGAACATCCAACCCCTTTCAAGGAGACTGGCTCCAGAACCAGAACCGTCCACTGAAGTCAGTCTGACTATTTCTAGCCGGAACCTCTCAATCTCACCCCACAGGTGGTGAACAGATTGACTCTCATTGGGCTGAGCCCGACCTGGATCCCTGGGTTAAAACCCGACCTGGATCCATGGGTTAAAACCCGACCCGGCCTGGATCCATGGGTTAAAACCCGGTTGGGCTCCATGGGTTAAGGCCCGGTTGGGCTCCATGGGTTAAAACCCGGTTGGGCTCCATGGGTTAAGGCCCGGTTGGGGCTCCATGGGCCCTCAGGCCTCTCCAGAGTGGGACCCCATGTTCGGGCGAATACGACCCTGTTTCCAAAGGTCGTATTCATCATGAGGATCTTTGGGCTGCACTTGGTCTGGTTCCTCTCCTTGGACCCGTCTGCATCGGGTGGCCCAACCAGAGGCATGAAGCCCCGACAGCAGAACTCCTAGGATCACTGGGACACTCAAACCCCACCATGATAAGGTGGCAGCCATGGAGGGGTCGTGAAAATGTGCATGTATGTGTGAAACTGTATGAATATTAAGTAACATATAAATTATGTAAGAAAGGGAGGAAATGAGAGAAGAAGAATGTTGTTTTAACATGAGAAAATGAGAACAATGTGGTGCAAAGACGTTTCTTCCTGCCTTTTTCTCTTACTGTTGATGACACTGAATGAAACTCCGCTGCTCTCCACTGACCCTCCCTTCCTTACTTCCTTAGCGTAACGCCCAGCGCGCGCTGCACCATCTGATGTCGCCGATTGTCGGCCATTATCAAAACCTGAGAGACACATCAGCCGACAGAAATCCTGGCTATAACGGTTCGATCGAACCGTGTTGTGTCCAACAATGGACACAAAATAATAAATCCAGTTCACTAATTTTGAAACCTTAATCAATTCCTTACTACAATCTACCAGCAATGCATGTAGCGAGTGTCAGTCTGACTGAATGAAAATCATTATAACCATTTTATGTCACCTTAACGAAGAACAGCTGAAAAGTTACCAGGTTTTCTGGTAGAAATTTCGCTCCAACTCCTCCCCGAGTTATTTATATTTTCTTTGCATGAAATGTTGGTTAAACATTCATGTTTCCACATATCATCTCCGATGTCTGCTGGACTTCGGGTTGCACCGTGTCAGCTGTTCAGGATTCCTCTCTGTGTTGTTTTGAAAGTAAAGTGTATCTATCTGTGGCAGGAAGTCGCATGTATTATTACATAATATCCATTAAATCAGTGTGAAAAGATCTTCAAACAATATTATAGTTTATCGCGATAATTTTTCTGAGACGATTAAATCGCTCAGTAAAATCTGTTATCATAACAGGCCGAATCGCCACAGGCCTCGTTTTCTATTGAATTCACTCCTGTGTTGTTTTTTTTTGTCTTCTTCAATCTAAAGATGTTTCGAATTTTTTTCCAAATTGGAGTCTTTGGTTTTTTCTTTTCCTTCTTGTTTGCTGTTCATATCTGGAGTCTCTAAATCCTGCTGGATGGTTTCCTCATCGATGTCGTCTTGTATGGATTCCAGATCATTTGAACATCCTGGTATTGGTTCTCTTGCTAAATCCTCCTCCGAGGAAATATGATGACTAGAATCCATAACTGGGTCGACCCGGTTCTTTTCCTCCTCTTGTTGTGAAACTGTAGTTTCCTGATCTTCATGCTGATCTTCCTCAGTGTCTGGCTGCAGTTTATTTCTGGTTGTCTCCAATTCTTGCTTCATTCTGCTTATTTCTTCCTGGAACTGCTCTGCCTGTGTCTTCAACATATTAACATCATGAATGTAAGAACACTGCAGCTCCTTGAACAAAACTCTGAGCGTCTCCAGTTCATCCTGTGCATTTCTGTCCTTGTCCTGGAGGACCTGGATTTCTCGCCGTGTGTTTTCCTGCAGGACGGCGTTTTCCTGTCGCAGGCTGTCGATGAGCTGCTGCTTCTCAGTCGCTGATTGCAATGAGGCGTCTTTCTCTTGTTGTACTTTCTGTTTACATCTTTCCATCTCCTCCTTCAATCCAGTAATATCCAAGTTAAATTTAAGTTTGAGCTTGTTGTAAAATGTTTTGCTCTCATCCAATTCTTTCTTAAAATCTTTGCGTTTTTTTCTTCAGGTATTTGGCGTCCTGGTTTGCTTTGCGTTGGAAGATGGCGTACTCCTTTCTTATTTTCTCCACCAGCGCCGTGTCCTCCTCTGATTTCTCCATCAGAGTTTTCTTTCTGTGTCTCCAGCTTTTCAAATTGTTCAATCAATACAGTGTGTTTAATCCAAGGATGACATTCTTTTCTTTCTTTGTAAAGTGCAGCTTCCGCTTTCTTTATTTTGTCTTGGTAAATCTCCGCCTGCTGCTTTAACTCGTTTATTAATTTTGATTGTTCGTTTGTTCCACGTTTGCTCTCCTCAAGTTCGTCTTGTAAACGTTTTTCATTTTCTTGCAGGAGGTCGATCTTTGGGTCATGTCATGTATGATGTTGTCTTTCTCCACTCTGAGCTTCTCCAGGCTCTGTTCCTCATGTAGCTTTGCCTCATCACCACGTCTGCTTCGTATTTACGGCGCAGCTCCTCATACGAAGCCTTCAGGTCATCCAGCTTGTCTTCCAGGACTTTATTTCGCTGCTTCTCATCATGCATTTCTGCCAGCAGTGCGTCCTGGATGTGGAACTGAGACACCTTTAAATCTTCGTATTTTTGTTGCAGCTCCTCTTTATCCAGGTCTTCCACACTGAAGTGAGCCTGACAAGCAATAGCAACAACTTTCAGTGTTTCAGTGTCAGTGTATCTCTGGAGTCTCTTCAGCTCCTCAGTTGCTCTGTGGGCCTTGTTGAAAAATCCCACTTTGAGCTCCGTTTGTTTCTGCAGCTGGAATTTGGTTTCTTCCAGCTCCTCCTCCAGGTGGGCCAGTCTGCGGTTCTGGTGTCTTTCTGTATTTGAGACATTTTTATTCCAGTAAAATTACTAAGTTGTCGATTTCGAAACGAAGTGAACGGTCGATTGGAAAGTGCTTTGCGGGCGTCTGAACTGGTCAGGGGTATTGCAAGCAATGACAAATATGCAGAATTGTGTTACTTACGATTCTGCAGTTGATGACATCACAGACTGCATCGCCAGTGACATCACAGAATCTTTGCTGGTGCTGTGACATCATTCCACCTCCAAATATCTTCATTCTTGTTTACATTCAAAACAGGATTCTCTTGTTTTATCCCGAATATCAGGACATGAAACTCATTTCCATTTGGGTCCAGATCAAAAACCGGAACGTTCTTAAAGGGCCTGTTGGGCCAGAACGTCTGGATAAAAACTACTAAATGGTTAAAATATCAATAAATTGGTGTTTCAGCATCAATAACTGTTACTTAAAATATAATATTGAACATCTTTTCACACTAATCAGTCCATCCAGGATTGTTTTTGTGCTTCTTTGCAATCAACATAACAGATTTTGTGTGTTAATTTAGAAATATTTGTCAGGATATTTGTTTGGGATCCCCTCCATGATTCCCCTCCTAAAGCAGGAGGGGAATCCGCGCTTTCTGATTGGCTCCAGGTCACATTCAACAGGCTGCGTTCAGCTCCCAGTCTGGGCAAATCCTGGATTTAGATCGGAGCGGCCGACACAACACACAACGATCTACAGTAACACACAACGATCTACAGTAACACACAACGATCTACAGCAACACACAACGATCTACAGTAACACAACGATCTACAGTAACACACAACGATCTACAGCAACACACAACGATCTACAGTAACACAACGATCTACAGTAACACACAACGATCTACAGCAACACACAACGATCTACAGTAACACAACGATCTACAGTAACACACAACGATCTACAGTAACACACAACGATCTACAGCAACACACAACGATCTACAGCAACACAACGATCCATAGTAACACACAACGATCTACAGCAACACGCAACGATCTACAGCAACACAACGATCTACAGTACACACAACGATCTACAGTAACACACAACGATCTACAGCAACACACAACGATCCATAGTAACACACAACGATCTACAGCAACACGCAACGATCTACAGCAACACACAACGATCTACAGTAACACACAACGATCTACAGTAACACACAACGATCTACAGTAACACACAACGATCTACAGTAACACACAACGATCTACAGCAACACAAAACGATCTACAGCAACACACAACGATCTACAGACACACAACGATCTACAGCAACACACAACAATCTACAGCAACACACAACGATCTACAGTAACACAACGATCTACAGTCACACAACGATCTACAGCAACACACAACGATCTACAGTAACACAACAATCTACAGCAACACACAACGATCTACAGCAACACACAACGATCTACAGCAACACACAACGATCTACAGTAACACAACGATCTACAGTAACACAACGATCTACAGTAACACAACGATCTACAGTAACACACAACGATCTACAGTAACACACAACGATCTACAGTAACACAACGATCTACAGTAACACACAACGATCTACAGTAACACACAACGATCTACAATAACACACAACAATCTACAGTAACACAACGATCTACAGTAACACAACGATCTACAGTAACACAACGATCTAGTCACACACAACGATCTACAGTAACACACAACAATCTACAGTAACACAACGTTCTACAGTAACACACAACAATCTACAGTCACACACAACGATCTACAATAACACACAACGATCTACAGCAACACACAACGATCTACAGTAACACACAACGATCTACAGTAACACACAACGATCTACAGTAACACAACGATCTACAGTAACACACAACGATCTACAGTAACACACAACGATCTACAGTAACACACAACGATCTACAGTAACACACAACGATCTACAGTAACACAACGATCTACAGTAACACACAACGATCTACAGCAACACACAACGATCTACAGCAACACACAACGATCTACAGCAACACACAACGATCTACAGCAACACACAACGATCTACAGCAACACACAACGATCTACAGTAACACAAAACGATCTACAGTAACACACAACGATCTACAGCAACACACAACGATCTACAGCAACACACAACGATCTACAGCAACACACAACGATCTACAGCACACACACAACGATCTACAGTAACACAACGATCTACAGAAACACGCAACGATCTACAGCAACACACAACGATCTACAGCAACACACAACGATCTACAGCAACACACAACGATCTACAGTAACACAATGATCTACAGAACACGCAACGATCTACAGCAACACGCAACGATCTACAGCAACACACAACGATCTACAGTAACACAACGATCTACAGTAACACGCAACGATCTACAGCAACACACAACGATCTACAGCAACACACACGATCTACAGCAACACACAAAGATCTACAGTAACACAACGATCTACAGTAACACGCAACGATCTACAGCAACACACAACGATCTACAGCAACACACAACGATCTACAGTAACACAACGATCTACAGTAACACACAACGATCTACAGTAACACAACGATCTACAGTAACACACAACGATCTACAGTCACACACAACGATCTACAGTAACACAACGATCTACAGTAACACACAACGATCTACAGTAACACACAACAATCTACAGTAACACAACGATCTACAGTAACACACAACGATCTACAGCAACACGCAACGATCTACAGCAACACACAACGATCTACAGCAACACACAACGATCTACAGCAACACACAACGATCTACAGCAACACACAACGATCTACAGCAACACAACAACGATCTACAGTAACACAAAACGATCTACAGTAACACACAACGATCTACAGCAACACACAACGATCTACAGCAACACACAACGATCTACAGCAACACACAACGATCTACAGCAACACACAACGATCTACAGTAACACAACGATCTACAGCAACACGCAACAATCTACAGCAACACGCAACGATCTACAGCAACACCAACAATCTACAGCAACACAACGATCTACAGTAACACAACGATCTACAGTAACACACAACGATCTACAGTAACACACAACGATCTACAGCAACACAAAACGATCTACAGTAACACAACGATCTACAGAAACGCAACGATCTACACACACAACGATCTACAGCAACACACAACGATCTACAGCAACACACAACGATCTACAGTAACACAACGATCTACAGTAACACACAACGATCTACAGTAACACAACGATCTACAGTAACACACAACGATCTACAGTAACACACAACAATCTACAGTAACACAACGATCCATAGTAACACACAACGATCTACAGTAACACACAACAATCTACAGTAACACAACGATCTACAGTAACACACAACGATCTACAGTAACACACAACGATCTACAGTAACACACAACAATCTACAGTAAACAAACGTTCTACAGTAACACACAACGATCTACAATAACACACAACAATCTACAGTAACACACGATCTACAGTAACACAACGATCTACAGTAACACAACGATCTAGTCACACACAACGATCTACAGTAACACACAACAATCTACAGTAACACAACGTTCTACAGTAACACAACACAACAAGACAGTAACACACGATCTACAATAACACACAACGATCTACAGTAACAACTACAGTAACACAACGATCTACAGTAACACACAACATCTACAGTAACACACAACGTTCTACAGTAACACACAACGTTTACAGCAACACACAACGATCTACAGTAACACAACGATCTACAGTAACACACAACGTTCTACAGCAACACACAACGATCTACAGTAACACAACGATCTACAGTAACACAACGATCTACAGTAACACAACGATCTACAGTAACACAACGATCTACAGTAAACACAACAATCTACAGTAACACAACGATCTACAGTAACACACAACAATCTACAGTAACACAACGTTCTACAGTAACACAAGATCTACAGTAACACAACGTTCTACAGTAACACACAACGATCTACAAACACAAACGATCTACAGTAACACAACGATCTACAGTAACACAACGATCTACAGTAACACACAACAATCTACAGTAACACAACGTTCTACAGTAACACAAACGATCTACAGTAACACAACAATCTACAGTAACACAACGTTCTACAGTAACACACAACGATCTACAGTAACACACAACAATCTACAGCAACACAACGATCTACAGTAACACACAACAATCTACAGCAAACACAACGATCTACAGTAACACACAACGATCAGTAACACAACGATCTACAGTAACACACAACAATCTACAGTAACACAAGATCTACAGTAACACACAACGATCTACAGTAACACACAACGATCTACAGTAACACACAACAATCTACAGTAACACAACGATCTACAGCAACACACAAAGATCTACAGTAACACACAACGATCTACAGTAACACACAACGATCTACAGTAACACACAACGATCTACAGCAACACACAACGATCTACAGTAACACACAACGACCTACAGCAACACACAACGTTCTACAACAACACACAACGTTCTACAGTAACACGCAACGATCCACAGTAACACACTCGTGACAATCTCAGAACGAAGAACGTTCTAAGATTGTTGTATCGCGATAATTGAGACAATTAATCGGCCAGTAAAATCTGTTATTGTGACAGGCCTACCTGCACCGCCCCCTGTGGGTCTGGCATGTCTAAAGCAACACTTTTGTTTGCTGTGGACGAAAACTGATCAGAAACTGATCCATTCACAATGTTTTTTTAAACAATATTTATTTTTACAAAGACCCGGCTTCATGTGGACAAGCTTTGAGTAAAACCCGACCCGGATCTTCCGGGTCAGACGTTGTTCCTTCCTGTCCAGCATGGAGTTTCTCCACTGAGCTGTTTCTGAATATTATATTATATTATATTATATTATATTATATTATATTATATTATATTATATTATATTAATGGCAGTGCTGGAATGATGTTGAAAGGTGAAGAAGCTCTGGTGAAATATGCATTAACTGGTTTTAATTTTTAAATAAATGGTTTTCTGATGAGAAGAGCAGGTCAGAAGAGCCTGGTGGAGTTTCAGAATGTGAAGATATGAAAATTATATTAATTATAATAGAAGCAGAGAGGAGAACCGGTGAGGACTGATGTCAGGTTGATTTATTTCAATGTTTCAATATTCTTTTCATCATTTCCACACTATCAGGGTAATGGTTAAGAAAAATGAAAAGAAAAGCGCTTTATAATAAATGAGTGAAAATGTTTGCTATCAGAAACGGGTCACACAGTAAATACAGTCAAGATGTATAATAATATATACATCTGGAAATTGTTTAAATTCTCCTTCTGTATGAGAAAAACAGTTTTTAATCTTTAGTTGGTTCACAGTCTGATGCTGCTGCACTTTGCATGAATCCATGCAGGAACGTCCAGCTGCAGACAGAAACATATCAGTTGATATTTTAGTTAAATGTTTGTGGCTGAAAATGCCAGTAAAAAAAACATTTAGTCTTTTTGCCTCAGTGTTTTTCATGTTTGGTAAGTGACTGAATGAGGCTGGAAAGTGAGAAAGAGTGATCAGAGAGGAGCTGAAGGTCTGTTAGTGTAGATCAAACTGTTGCACTGATGTAGATATTTACTATTTCAAGAAGAAATAGTAAAGAGTGATACTGAAACAAGGGGCCAGATTAGAGTAACTCTTTACTGATGGCATAATTGTTGATGACATTTCTGCTCAAGCCGTTTACTGATCTGTCAGTAAATATGCGTCTCCCAGTGACAGACCCGTTCCCACGCCCTGCAGGTTTCCTGTCATATTCTGATTATTTTTGCTTTTTATTTTACAGATTATGATGAAAGCTCCACTCTGACTGACGCTCCTCATTTCTGAACTGTTGTTTTGAAAAGTTGACTTTAGGTTTCAAACACCGACCGCAGAGGAAATCAGAAACCAGTCATATCCTCCAGCTTGAGACGCAACAGATCCGGCTCTGCAAGAACCTGCTGCATCGTTTAAATGCCTTAAAACTGGATTCTAGCGCCAACAGAGCCCGGACGGGCCCATAAGAACCGTCCTGTCCTCTCAATGGACCGGTTCCTCTCAATGGACCGGTTCCTCATAGTGGACCGGTTCCTCTCAATGGACCGGTTCCTCTCAATGGACCGGTTCCTCTCAATGGACCGGTTCCTCTCAGTGGACCGGTTCCTCTCAATGGACCGGTTCCTCTCAATGGACCGGTTCCTCTCAATGGACCGGTTCCTCTCAATGGACCGGTTCCTCAGCAGAGCTTCAAGCTTTCGGCGCCGTTTCTGATGATTTTTATTCTTCGCCATGTTTTTCCTATGAAGGATGAAAACATGGAGGCATCCAGCAGAATCTGCTGCGTGGACCAAAGATCAATATAATAAAGTTCATATTGATGTTGATAAATGTTTTAAAAATCGTTTAAATGTTTGGTCATTTTTAAATGACCAAACATTTTAGAAACTGGAGTTTTTTGTTAAAGTTGTAGTTACTTTAAAATGAATGAAGAAGCATTAATATGCTGATTTAAAACAAATAAAAAGTTAAAGTCCTCTGAGGCAGAGGAAGCAGAAAGTTTCAGGTTCACTTCAGTCCACAAGTATTCATACCCCAGAAAGACCTGGGCTGGAAAAGTTTGGTTCCCTCTAAACTCTGTATTTGTTTTTACGTTTTATTTAAAAACTGGCATGAAGAAACAATTTAACAGACATTTGGGTTGCAGTAAACAAACCCTGATGTTTCCTCTGGTATTTTTATGATTTCATTGAGGAGCTCAGAGTCGGTATTGTTATCATCACATTAATAATAATCTGATTTTAAAGATAATCTCCTTTTAAAACTGAACGTTTTACCACAGGTGGATGAAATGTTGCCATTAGAGTCTGTATCTGAAAACTGAGCTGAGTTTAACTTCTGTTTACTTCCACCAATATTTTAATATCTGTAAATATCAGTTTTTGTCTTTAAACTTCAGAAACTGCCTGAAGGCTTCAGCCTCAGTTTCCACTGAACAAACCGAGTTTTAATGTTTTATTGCAGACTTATGTTGCTGCAGAAACATCTGCTGTAAATTCACAGTAAACTTTAAAAGTAGTTTGAAAACCTGGAAATAAAAGTTTGCAAAGTGTTGAAGCTGGAAAAGAGGAAGCAGGGAACGGAGGGACGTTTGGGTCGGATCCCGACCGATTCGTCTGTAAAGCTGCTATTCAGAGATTATTTCTCTGAAAGTCTTGACCCGACCCCCGGCGTGACCTCTGAACCGCTGCGGCTCTTCTCTGCTTGTCCAGCTTCGTTAGCGGCCTGCTTTTAACTCGCTTCGTCACTTTTAACTCCAGCTGCCTGTGAAATCCAGCCTGACGTCTCGATCAGATCAGATAATTAAGACCTCCTGGCAGCGCCTCCTGCTGGCAGGAGGGACGTTCTCAGAGAGTTGAAACAGGTTCTCTGTGACTGTGTGGAAACGGATCAGAATCTGATGGCAGTCAGGAGGCGGAGCTCCTCCTCAGAGTCAGGGAGGTCAACGCAGAGCCTGAGGAGTTGATTACTGCTCTGCTCTCTTATCTGCTCTAATGGAAGAAGCGTCTGCTGATTGTTCTGCTAATCAGAGCCGTCCTCTCTGTGATTAGCTCCGTGCTCAGAGAGCGGCGGCGGGAACGGCGGCGGCACCGGCTCGTAATTTCATTACTATTCCGTTCGTCACACTTCCTCTTCCCAGCCTGGAAGAGGAAGTGTGTGAGTCCATCGTCTTCACTGTGTCCCCACACACTCTCTGTTGGACTTTGACTGGACCGTTTCACGCCATTGCTCCAATGTCTGTCTTTTATGGAAGGAGGTTGAAGAAACGACCTGCTGCTCTGGTCAGACCAGACCTTGTGGCAGGGCGATGGCAGCATCATGCTGCGGGGATTCTGGCAGACGGCTGGTGGATCCAAATCACTGATTTAGTTTTTATTTATTTGCGAAAAATGATTAAATATAAATATTGGTCCGTCTGGTTGTCATACCTGAGATGGATACAAGGCCCGGCCCGGTCCGGTCTGGCAGAACTTCTGCCTCCCTGCCCACCTGGACCTTCTTCCTTTGGATTTAAACTCCGGAGAAAACAAACCCACGTCATTTTCTCCCTCTGTGTTTCAGTCGTTCCTCTGACCCGACTCGCTCTGGGTTTTCTGAGCTCTGTGTTCTGGAGTCGGTCCGGTCCAGGATCAGTGAGCAGAACCCGGCCTCTGCTGCTGCGTTTTAACTCGGCGCCCCGCGGTACCGTCCTCCGCTCTGCTCAGGTTCTGTCAGTCAGTCGTTTGGGTTTTATTGTTGTAATGAGAGGCGGGTTGTCCGGGTTCTGTCCCGACCCGGTTTATCACCTCCACCGTCTCTGCTTATTTAATCTGCTGAACAGAATCTTCCTGTTTATTATCTCTCTGGTTTATCGCTCCCTCTTCGTTTTCTGTCTGTCGTCTAATCTTTCTGCCTTCGCTCCTCTTGATCTTTGCTTTTCCGTTTATCGCCTCTCCTCCTTTCACCTCTCCTGTTCGCTGCATTTATCTCTCCGCTCCCTTTATTCCTTTTTTCTCCACTCTTTGTCCTTTTATCCTTCCAGTAATTCCCGTCACCTCTTCACCTCTTTCTCCTAATCTTTGCTCTCCATTCGTCTTCTTTTCTTGGCCGTCTCAGCAGCTTTCATGGTTCCTGACGGCATCCAGCGCATACATCAGCCTCTCTAATTAACTCATAAATCATACTTGGGAAGTTTAAATGAGCGTTGGAGGGCTTTCTGCTCTCGCTTTGAGCCACAAGACAAGCAGATATTTGTGCTGCGTTTAATGCTGCGTCACTCTGAAGGAACTCGTGTTCCTCTTGTTCTCCAGTTATCAGCTTTTCATTGAAGACAAGCCTTTCATATAAAATAACCGTGTTTAGGAACACAAGATGAACAGTTATGATGACATGTATGAAATGTTAATTAGGCCCAAATTTGCATAAACTTTGCAGAAATGTAAGAATCTAACATTTCCAATCTGTGGAGCTAATTTCTTGACATCGATCTGCACAAGTAAGAGCAGCAAAAATAATATTACTGAAGTAAAAATGAAAAGTACAGCGCAGTGAAACTACTGCTATAAGTAAGTAAAAGTATCCAGCACTACAGAGATAATTAGCAGCTTGTTTTTGTTCAGAACCAGAACAGATTAAACTATTTCTAGTTTGACCATCAAACATCCTGAAATGTTCTGACATGCGCTTAGTGTTAGCTCAGAGGCTAACGTTAGCTCAGAGGCTGACGTTAGCTCAGAGGCTGACGTTAGCTCAGAGGCTGACGTTAGCTCAGAGGCTGACGTTAGCTCAGAGGCAGACGTTAGCTCAGAGGCTAACGTTAGGTCAGAGGCTGACGTTAGCTCAGAGGCAGACGTTAGCTCAGAGGCAGACGTTAGCTCAGAGGCTGACGTTAGCTCAGAGGCTGACGTTAGCTCAGAGGCAGACGTTAGCTCAGAGGCTGACGTTAGCTCAGAGGCTGACGTTAGCTCAGAGGCAGACGTTAGCTCAGAGGCTGACGTTAGCTCAGAGGCTAACGTTAGCTCAGAGGCTAACGTTAGCTCAGAGGCTAACGTTAGCTCAGAGGTTAACGTTAGCTCAGAGGCTAACGTCTGCAGAGAACAGACTCCTGCATCGATGCAGAAGTAAAATCAGTTTGTTATTTTTCCTTTAACCTTCAACAATCTGATTTGTGATCTGAAATAATCTGCCTGACGTTCCCTGGCTTTTTACTTAAGATCTTGTTTTTGTAACTTTTCAATAATTTTCTGCATTTCAATCAATCAAATTTTATTTGTTTAGCAACATCTTACGTAATAAAAACACAAAAATCATAGAACAAAAACTGTTTTCGTTATTTTCTTCACTACTTTAAAACTCTCATCCCAACATGTTTGTATAAAATGTGTCCTAAACTCAGAAGGCTTAATCCACCATAATCTGTAATCTGTGGTTCTGTCTCAGAACCGGATCAGTACCGATCCAAGAATCCACCAGAAAACCTCAGAGGTTCAGTGAAATGTCGTTTCCTGCCGGTGCGTGTCTGCTGCCCCCGGGGATTCTGGGTAATTACAGAGGGATTAATAATCCCGCCCCCTGGTGCAGCGAGGCGGCAGGGCGAGGATTTACCTGCAGCTAAACGCTCCATCAGACGCTCAGAAAGGTCATGTGACGCTCAGTGACCTGCTCTGTGCTGCCTGCTGGTCCCCAGTTTGACCCTTGACCTCCGTGCTTCCTCTAACTTGCACATGCAAATAAACAATTTAATAATTTTTTTAATTAAGAAGATTTTATTGCCTAAGATCCTGAAATCCTGCAAATGTGGAAAACATTCTGCTGGTTATTTGGTTCACTGATTATTAATTGGATAATAATCAATAATCAGTAAAAGTTCTTAATTAGAGATTTTTACAGAATTTGAACCTTTTGAGGATAAAACTTGAAAATGTGAACAGATTTACAGAAAAAAAGAATGTTCATTTTAAATGAAAAATGTTTAATCACTGCTCTGATTAAATAATCAGTGTTTTTTCACTAAATGGTCTTTTTTGGGTCTCTAAACTCCAGTTAATGATTAATCAATCACTGAATTAGCTGACAATTATTTCTCTAACGGTTTCCTCTCTGACTCTTTTACTTTCTCTGATCCTGAATCTCAAATTTCCTTCCTAACTTTTCTTTAAACTCTGAAGTTTGTTGGTAAATCTTCTTGTTTTGGCTCAAGCGTGTAAAAGAGTTATTTAATCCCAGGGATTATTTTGAACTGGGTTAAAACCGTGTCTGATGGACATTTTATCTGTCTAACTCGGTTGGTTGAAATGAGTTTTTACAGTGTTTGTTGCAGTGAAATATTGTTTCATGTTTCTTACTGTAGTTGTTTTTTCACACTTTAGTTCATTTGTGAGTATTTTTAGTTTTGATTATGTTGACCTGGATTGTGAAACATTTTATGGGATTAATGTTGAACAATCAGCTGACTGGAGTTCCCTCCCTGCTTTTGCTGCCCATTTTGCAGGTTAGCTTAGCTTAATTGCTTGAGCGGCAAAAAATAACAGTTTCACGTCAGTTTGAAGGTTTAATAAAAAAGGATAAATCTGAATAATTTCAGCAGGTTTTAGTTTTATGAACTCAGTTCAGTTGTTGAAAATGTTCCTCATGTTTTGGTTGTTGACTCTGGTTCTGACCCGTTGTGTCTCCTCAGATGAAAGGATGCTGCAGGGAGCTGAAGACGGACTGAACCCCACCTGAACCCCCCGACCCGTCCCGTCCCGACCCGACCGACCGCCGCCGTCCCATCATGCACCTGCTGTGCCGCGGACGCCTCAAGCTGCTGGTGGCGTCTCTGACCGCCGTCGTCCTGCTCACCTGGCTCTACCTGCTGGCAGGAAACCTGGAGAGTGAGTAGGAGCGGGAAGTGGTTCTGCCGGGTCGGGTTTCTGCCGGCTCAAACCGAGACAAACTACTTAATACTTTTGTTTTTGCAAAAACTATTTCACTGAACCTGATGGCGTTCAGTGAAGATTTAGAACATTTTGTCAGATTAATAAAAAACCTTAATTTCTTCATTTTGATCAAATTATTAGTCACATTTGTGTGTTTTTGGTTCATTCCTGCTTTATTCAGTTCAGTCAAAGGGAACGCCCCTGCTCATTTGTTTTTACAGAACCCTTCTGTAGGTTCTGCCCTACTGGAACCGGTCCAGTTTCTAATCCAGCCCAGCTCAGTTTTTTTTAATCTCGCCACAAAGTTTGATTCTTCAGCTCATTTCTCGTCCTGACGCCCAGCAGAACCAACATGGCCGCCCAGCAGGCAGCATGTTGACTAGAAGCTCCAAAATTCCACAGACAGTAAACGCAGCAGTTGCAGATCACACAGATTACCCATAATGCCACAGGGGAATCTGTGTGTTCAGAGCCAGAATTAAAGATGCACGTCTGCATTTTCTTTACGTCAATATAAAGCAGTAAAATATGATGAAAATGAAAAGTGGAGCAGCAGCTTCACTCCCTGTGGGGAGCAAACTGAATGTGGCGTTCTTCCTCCCTCAGACGGGGGAGTGAACATTCCCATCATGCCTCAGGATCAGGAGGGAGGGAGAGGAAAACGGCAAGTTGTGAAGAAGAGATGGAGGATGATGATGATGAAGGGAAACGATCAATTCAGTCCAAGTCAATAACTTCATTTTAATAATGAATAATATTCGTTATCAAGTCATTGACTTTACAGCAATCAGTCATATTGATCATGCATGAGGCGACAGTGGAGAGGAAGAGCTTCCCTTTAACAGGAAGCTGGATCCATCATCCATTATTCATAAATTCATAATCATTTTTACTTAAAATTTGACAATTTTGTAAAAATGTTTTCAGCATAAAAACTGGATCTTGTGTTCTAGAACAATGAAAGCGATCTTTGGAAGCAGGCTGTGTGTGTGTGTGTGTGTGTGTGTGTGTGTGTGTGTGTGTGTGTGTGTGTGTGTGTGTGTGTGTGTGTGTGTGTGTGTGTGTGTGTGTGTGTGGACGTACTGAGCCGCTGCCAGAGTTAAGTCTCACCAGGAATCAGGAGTTTTACATGTTGCCTGTCGGCCGATGCTGTTTTTACGGGATGTGACTATTACCTGGAACGCAGTGATTAACACCCGGTTCTGAACGCTGCCGTCGGTTATTATGATTATATTCCATATGCGAGAGGAAACGCGGCATCACGCAGAGCGAAACATGTGATTCACTGAGCGGCGATAAGCGGACTGGACAAACAGGAGAGGACGCAACGTTGGCAGATGCTGCACACATTTCCATTTCTGAAGCGCTGCAGTCGGCTCCCAAGAGCAATTTGCATTTCTGTCCTTTTGGCAGAAAAACAGCCTAAGTGAATATAAACTGGCTCCTAACAGACATGCAGTTCAGAATCGTCCTGATTCTGGTTATATTTGAGTTATTCTCCTTGACTAAACTCAGCTTTTAGCAGTTTAAATGTAAGAAAAATGAATCTTCTTCTGCTGAAAGGCAGAAAAATTGTTGTAAAATCAATTAAAACCTATATTTAAGGAACATTTTCCCCAGAAAGCCTTTGGTAGGTAATGTGGAAACTACCTGAAAGGGTAGAGCTTTAAAGCTGCAGTAGGTAACTTTTATTAACATATTTGCTTTTAAAAAACTGTTTTGACAGTATAGTATGAGACAATGTGTGAAAAAATCGATTTCCAAACAAAGCCAGAGGGAGGGACTTAGTGCTGTCAATCACGCTGTGGTTCTCTATCGCTCTGCTGAGTCAACCAAACCCTTAGAGCAACCTGTTCCCCTCCTGGCCTGTGGGGGCGCTAGACCAAGAACCACTGAAGGAAATGACATGAAAACGCAAAAAGAAGACAAATCTCAACTTCTGTCTTCAAGAAGTGCAAAGAAAACTTCTTCTGCTGTTTCTATTCTGTCTTTGCTAAAACGTCCTGTTTCCCCTCTCAGCTCCACATATGTTTGTTTTGGTTGTATTTACCCAGAAAGCCCTGCGCTGTATTCCACTTCCTGCTTTTGGTGTCCGATCTGCAGCAGAGTTCACTTCAACCGAACCAGGACCGAGGTCTGAATCAGTCATTCGCTTCGTTTCCTGTCAGCATTTCGCCGTTAGCTTCGCTAATCCTGGTTGTTTCCTCTCAAGTTTACGAGCTCAATGTTTTTAATCTGAATGGGTTTTAAAACCTGATCAAATCATTCTGGTTTAATGTTCTCAGTCCTGCCGACTCGTCATCTTTAGACCTTCAGACTCTTTTAAACTGTTTGGTTTGGGAAACGATGAGGAAAGTTAGAGACGACTGGTGGAAAAACCCAAACAGGAGAAGAAGACATCAGTCCAGTTCTTTTTAACACCAGTTTGTGTGTCTTTAGGGTAAACTGCAGGTGATCCAGGCTTAAAGTTTTTCCTTCTTAGCAGCACAAAGCCTTCCTCCTGAGGAGGAGGAGGAGGAGGAGGAAGTGCGATGAGCCAATTTTGAAGTGTGAGACTCTGGAGAAGCTTTAGCTCACAGATTCACAGTCTGTTTGTGTCGCAGATGAGAAAACAACAACAATGGCGGCTCTGATGGAGACGTGATGATTGGAGCCCAAAGTTCAGCCTCACGGATTCTGGTTCTGATGTTTGGCTGCAAAATACAAGCAGACAAGAAGAAGCACTTTATGCTTCCCCTCCAGTCTGCTAACAATCAGTTGTTTTCAGTAGAGTTGATAGAAATCCAGTTTTTTAAACATTTTATCAGATCTTAGCGTCGCAGCTAAAGCCGGTTGCTGTGTCGTTCCTCCTAAGATGGCCGCTCCCTCCTCTTGGTGCCCTGCTGCCCGACACGCCCGCCGCACAAGTTCTGGAGCGAGCCGTCTGGAGTCCCGGGTCCGAGAGGTGGAGGAGGAGAACCGGCAGATCAAGCTGCAGCTCAGCCAGTCGCAGGGCGCCGCCCAGCTCTCTGACGGGAACTACGGCAACCAGCAGTGGGGCGCGTCGGCGGACACGGTGCCGGAGGACGGCGACAACACGGCGGAGGAGAAGAGCAACCACACAGACTGCTCCCGATCGCCGCTGGTCCAGAAGTGTGAGGTCAGGAAGCGTTCCTTCACGGTCGCCATGACGAATCTTTCCGATAAATCGTCCCAGGAATTATTGCGACAAGCGATAATATCGTAGTTTTGACTCCATTTTAACTCGTGTGGTTTCTGTCTCTGCAGCTGATCCATGTCGCGTGTGTTTGTGCCGGTCACAACGCCAGCAGGGACGTGGTCACGCTGGTCAAGTCCGTCCTCTTTCACAGGTGAGTCCATAGAACCGAACCGGGCCGGAACCGGGCCAGAACCTCCTCCTTTGTGGCTGGATGGATCCGTGACTAAATGATGGATGTTGGTTTGTGTTCCTTTCTCATTCAGGAGGAATCCTCTCCACTTCCATTTCATCACCGACTCGGTGGCCAGTCGGATCCTCGGCTCCCTCTTCCGGTCCTGGATGGTTCCGTCTGTTCAGATCAGCTTCTACGACGCCGAGGAGCTCAAGGTGAGGCGCCGCATCGAACCGTGTTTTCCTGTTTTACGTCTGGAGCCGGACTCAGGCTCGTTACAGGTTACAGGACACACCGTGTATCGGGCTGGTTGCAATCAGTTTCAGACTTTTGTGCATGAGATTAAAATCTGCTGCTTCTTGTTTTGTGGGTTAGAATCTGGAAAGCTTGGAGATAATGTAAAATAACATAAATGTTTTTAATTTGTCACAAAGAGAAGTTACACTGTAAAAACACAAAAGTATTTTGGTCTAGTTTCTGGTGCAAATGTCTCAGCACATTTGCAATAAGATAAACTAAGAGACATTTCAGCAAGAAACTGGAGCTTAATAATCACTAAATGTTGGCAAATTGTGATTTTTAACATGTGTAAATATCTTGATATCAGTTAAATAATCTGCCAGAGGAGCTGCTATGTTTTCTTTAAGCCTTAAAATAAACTCCTGTGTCTTGCTGATGAGGTACTTCTAAGTTAGTTTAGTCTTAATTCAAACTTTGCAATAAATCAATTAAATCACTTGATAAATTAAGATTTTTTCTCCCTTTCTGCCAAACTGATGATGCCGTCAGTCTGGAGCTTTGGCCTTTTTATGAACAACAGTTTAGTTTATACAAACTTCATAATTGATTTTGTTTATTTTTATTGTTTCTGTATTTTGGACATTTTAAATGTCTTCTAGTTCTAGTTTTAAATACATGAGAGTTTAAAGTTTATTGAATGGCCGTCATCTTTCTCCTGCTGTCCATCACAATAAGCTGTGGTTCAGTTCGTCTCCATGTCACAGATCAGAGTGAGTTGTAACATGCTGTGTTTTTACAGTGTAGCTGTAAAAACTTAAAGCCGTCAGAACGAGGCTGACCAGGAAACACTCGGTTTGATGCTGATGGATGCGGTCTGAGTGGAATAAAGAGGATCAGGCATGAATCGGTGTTTGTGTTTCACGTTCTCCTCCCGCGCCGCCGCCGCGCCCAACAGTCGGCTCTTTGTGCCGTCGCCCTGCCGACCTGCAGCCGCTCCTCACTCTCCATTAAGTGGAGGGAAATGGCGGCGACTGTAAGCCGATTATGTTTGCAGATGATGCACTTACGCAGATCCAATTACTCTGAATTGAGAGAATTAATTAAAGGACACTGTTTGCAGATGGATGTTTAGTGTTTGCCAGAAAACTGCTGAAAGCGTCTTTGTGCGAAGCGACCAATCAGAGCAGAGATGATCTCCTTCTGCATGTCGTTTCAGTCCGAAGTCTCCTGGATCCCCAACAAGCATTACTCAGGTATTTACGGCTTGATGAAGCTGACGCTGACCAAAGCTTTGCCGGCCGACCTGGCCAAGGTCATCGTCCTGGATACGGACATCACCTTCGCCACCGACATCGCCGAGCTGTGGGGCATCTTCAAGAAGTTCACCGGTGAGAGCGGAATAAAACCTGCTCACTTCCTGTTCAGAACGTTTACAATCTGCGTAAAAAGACAGGTGATATGGAGCTCAATTAGTGTCAAAAACTTTACTTATAAATGCATCAACATTCAGATACAAAAACACAAAGTCTTAAAGTCTTTTGGTCTAATTTCTAGTTCATATGTTGATACTCTTGAAATGAGACAAAGTAACTTTTCAGCAGGATATAATCTGATAATATCCAGATTATCCACAGATAATCTGTCAGTGGAAGTTTTTCATCAGTCTTAAGGAATCATTTGCTTAAAACAAATCTAAGCAAATAAAAAGCAAATCTTACTGAAAAGTCACTTTTAAGTTATTTCAAGCGTACGTAAAATATTTACAAACTACAGCAAAATTACTTTGTAAGATTTTTGTTTTTCCAGTGTCAGCAGTTTCTCAAATGTACAATTATAATTATAATGCTGCGTTCAAGGCAGAGGAAAAGCTGGGATATCTGAGCATCACCATATTTCAGCCGATCTGATGTTCAGTTTTTACGTCAGTCTGGTTTACCTTTCAGAAGATCCTCCTGACCTTTGACCTTTAACATGCTAGCTGATCTGGGCTGAAAACGGCTGCTGCTCTGTAACAGAAAATAAAATGTTTACATCCAGGATGTAAACAGTTTCAGAGCCGATCACTTTCTGCTCTCCCTGATTGATCAGCAGCAGCTCATTTTTTCCTTGTTGTTCAGCTGATTACTGGGGATTTGACTAGGCCAGCCTCCATCTCAACATGATTAAGGCGAGAAGTTGACTTGATAAAAATCAACTTCCTGTAAATTTCCTCAGGCTGGTTCTTGAAACAGAAGAGCTGAAGTTTTTCTTCTGTTTCCAGATAAGCAGGTGATCGGTCTGGTGGAGAACCAGAGCGACTGGTACCTGGGCAACCTGTGGAAGAACCACAAGCCCTGGCCGGCGCTGGGGCGGGGCTTCAACACGGGTAGGCAGCGGTTTGGCTTCCTGTATGTTGGGTGACGGTTTCAGCTCCTGGTTTCATTTCCTCATCCTCTGCTGCCGCTGCAGGCGTCATCCTGCTCTACCTGGAGCGGCTCCGCAGAATCAGCTGGGAACAGATGTGGCGCCTGACGGCGGAGCGGGAGCTGATGAGCATGCTCAGTACGTCGCTGGCGGACCAGGTGAGGCGACCTCCGGATCAGAATATTCAGCTGGAACCAGTCTGATGTTTTTATCAGAGCATTATTTTCTCTGTAAAGCAGCAATGACCCAGAACGGCTCTGCTCTGGCAGCAGGAGCGAGTAGCTGACACTGTGTGTGTGTGTGTGTGTGTGTGTGTGTGTGTGTGTGTGTGTGTGTGTGTGTGTGTGTGTGTGTGTGTGTGTATTAATGTGTGTGTGTGTGTGTATTAATGTGTGTGTGTGTGTGTATTAATGTGTGTGTGTGTGTGTGTATTAATGTGTGTGTGTGTGTGTGTGTATTAATGTGTGTGTGTGTGTGTATTAATGTGTGTGTGTGTGTGTGTGTATTAATGTGTGTGTGTGTGTGTGTGTGTATTAATGTGTGTGTGTGTGTGTGTATTAATGTGTGTGTGTGTGTGTATTAATGTGTGTGTGTGTGTGTGTGTATTAATGTGTGTGTGTGTGTGTGTGTATTAATGTGTGTGTGTGTGTGTAGGACATATTCAACGCCTTCATCAAGCAGAACCCGGTCCTGGTGCACCAGCTGCCCTGCTTCTGGAACGTCCAGCTGTCGGATCACACTCGCTCTGAGCAATGCTACACCGAGGTGTCCGACCTCAAGGTACAGAACCGGACCGACTGAAACCGACCCAGACCGAACCGACCCAGACCGAACCGACCCAGACCGAACCGAACCGGTCCTCTGGTTGGACTCAGTGACGCTGTGCAGGAAGAACACACAGTCGGCTGTAATTAACATAAAACATTTAGGATAAAAAACTGTTTGTCATAAAATACATTTGACCAAAACTTCCTATTTTGAACTAAAACTTTGTAGTTTTAATAAAATGCAGTTATTGCATTTTATTCAATTAAATGTTTATCTTCTTATTTAAAAATTAACTCTATTTTCGTTTTTGCAT
Organism: Poeciliopsis prolifica; assembly: GCF_027474105.1. NCBI lineage: Eukaryota > Metazoa > Chordata > Actinopteri > Cyprinodontiformes > Poeciliidae > Poeciliopsis > Poeciliopsis prolifica. Next base: position 49,337 of record NW_026562544.1, read on the forward strand.
TTTTTTTTAAATTTCTAATATTGGTTAAATTAAAAATCAATCAAACTGCCAATTTTTTTATCAGATTAATCGTCAGAAAACTAAATAGAATAACCAGTTAGTAAAATAATTGTTAGCTGCAGCTTGAGCTGATATTTAGTGTTTCTTTATTCCAGTGTGAGAACCGACCTGTTGCTGTTGTCGCCGTGTTGCAGGTGATCCACTGGAACTCTCCCAAGAAACTGAGAGTGAAGAACAAACATGTGGAGTTTTTCAGGAACCTCTACCTGACCTTCCTGGAGTACGACGGCAACCTGCTGCGGAGGGAGCTGTTCGGCTGCCCGAGCCAGGCCAGCGCGGAGAGCGTCCGGGTACACACACACACACACACACATTAATACACACACACACATATTAATACACACACACACACATATTAATACACACACACACACACACACACACACATTAATACACACACACACACACACACACACACATATTAATACACACACACACACACACATTAATACACACACACATTAATACACACACACACACACACACACATTAATACACACACACATATTAATACACACATTAATACACACACACACACACACACATTAATACACACATTAATACACACACACACACACACATTAATACACACACACACATTAATACACACACACACACACACACATTAATACACACATTAATACACACACACACACATTAATACACACATTAATACACACATTAATACACACACACACACATATTAATACACATATTAATACACACATTAATACACACACACACACATATTAATACACACACACACACATTAATACACACACACACACATTAATACACATATTAATACACACATTAATACACACACACACACACATTAATACACATATTAATACACACATTAATACACACACACACACATATTAATACCACACACACACATTAATACACACACACACATTAATACACACACACATATTAATACACACATTAACACACACACACACACACATATTAATACACACATATTAATACACACATTAATACACACACACACACATTAATACACACACACATATTAATACACACATTAATACACACACACACACACACATATTAATACACACATTAACACACACACACACACATTAATACACACATTAATACACACACACACACATTAATACACACACACACATTAATACACACACACACACATTAACACACACACACACATATTAATACACACATTAATACACACACACACATAAATACAGAAGCTCATCACGTCTCAATAATCCATCCTAACATAAAAACTAATCACCTTTCATTTGTTTGAGCATAAAAACAGCAAAGAGTCTGTTAGAAGCTGTAGTTCCTCTCCTCAGCTGCAGGCGGCGCTGGAGGAGCTGGACGAAGACGATCAGTGCTACGACTTCCGGCGTGAACGGCTGACGGTGCACCGGGTCCACCTGTACTTCCTGCAGTACGACTACACGCCGGCGGAGGACGACACGGACGTCACGCTGGTGGCTCAGCTGTCCATGGACAGGTGGGGGACGGAAAACTCAGATAAAATCATCGCTTTTTGTTTTTGGCATTTTGTCTGCTAAAATTAACCACAGAGGAAAGAACAAGACGGGGCCAGAGCAGAACCCAGAGGAACTCCTTATGTCTCCATGATGAGTCAAACTGAATGGCAGCCATGTTGCGAACATGAATAATAATGTCTCTTATCTGCAGATTATGGAGGGCTAAAAGGGACAAAATTAAATAAACAAATACTTTCAAAATAAAATATTTATTAACATGAAATAACTATATGTCTCATTAAATATTAAAAATAATTTATTTAATGAACAGCTGATTTATTAAATATAACTCCACCTACTTTCGCCCCCAATTGATTTATTTTTGTTTTTGCTGCTGTATGTATTTTATTTGTATTATTATTATTATTTCTTGGTATTTTACTGCACATGTAATTTTTTTACTCAAACTTCATTTTATTTCTTGCTGTCATTGTACTTGTTGTGAAGCTCAGACCTTGTAAATGTTTCATATAAATAACTTTTTACTTGAATAACAAAGTTCACAAATTAACCATCTATGAACTCAGTTATTTATTTATGACTCATTAGTGATGTCTTTATCCATTGAGTTTAGTCCCTTCCAGCCCTCCGTAGTGTTTGCTTCCTGCTGCTCTAAGCTCTTCCTCTTGTGTCCGCCAGGCTGCAGATGCTGGAGGCCATCTGTAAGCACTGGGAGGGCCCCATCAGCCTGGCGCTCTACATGTCCGACGCCGAGGCGCAGCAGTTCCTGCGCTACGCTCAGGCCTCCGAGGTCCTCAAGAACCGCAAGAACGTCGGCTACCACATCGTCTATAAGGAAGGCCAGTTCTACCCGGTCAACCTGGTGAGGAACGTGGCCCTGAAGAACGCCAACACGCCCTACGTCTTCCTGACGGACGTGGACTTCCTGCCGATGTACGGTCTCTACGACTACCTCAGGTGAGACCAGCCGACCTGCAGGTTTGGGTACCAAACATTTCGTTGCTCCTGGTGTCCAGAGAGCAGCCAGTGGTGGGCGACGCTAAATAAAAGGATATGCGTGCTAATGTAAAACATTAGCTTTGCTAATGCTAATGAGCTACATAATATTTAACTGAAAGCTATGCTAAAGTGCTAAACCAACATCATACATATTGGAAGCTAATGCTAACACTCTGAGCTAACTTGGCGTTTAGTGGATGCTAACCTGCTAACAAACATGATATTTAGTGGAAACTTATGCTAATTTGTTACCCGACACTAAAGCTAAACCAACATGGTATTTAGCAGAAGCTAATGCTAAAGTGCTTAACTAGCTGCTAACCAATTGCTACTGCTACATATTTAATGCAATAAAATGCCAGTCAGATTTTTTTCCTCTCACAGTTGACCTTTGACCTCTCCATTCTTTGTCATTAAGAAATCTGCGGAGTGTTAAATTCTCCAGCTGTTTCTCAGCCAAAACGTGTCGTGGAACTGAAACCCGAAGCTCTGAAATGTTTTGGGTCTTTCAGGAAGTCGATCGTCCAGCTGGACGTGGCTCACACCAAGAAGGCTCTGGTGGTGCCGGCCTTCGAGACGCTGCGCTACCGTCTCTCCTTCCCCAAATCCAAAGCCGAGCTCCTCTCCATGCTGGACATGGGGACTCTCTACACCTTCAGGTACCAGAACCAGAACCTTCCAGAGGAGCAGAGCACCAGCTAGCAGCGCCCAGCTAACAGCGCCCAGCTAACAGCGCCCCCTGTCTGCAGGTACCACGTGTGGCCGAAGGGTCACGCTCCCACCAACTATGCTAAGTGGCGAACGGCGACCACGCCCTACAAGGTGGAGTGGGAGTCGGACTTCGAGCCGTACGTGGTGGTGAGGCGGGACTGCCCCGAGTACGACCAGCGCTTCGTGGGCTTCGGCTGGAACAAGGTGTCCCACATCATGGAGCTGGACGCTCAGGTGCGCCACCGCCTGGAACCAAACGGGACTGACCTCAGTAAACAATGGAGTCCAGAGGAAAACGGATCATTATGGACGAGCGCTCACTTTTACTTTTAGCAGGTTTTTCATGTGACAAACATTTTGATGTTCAGTTTAAAGTATTTTTCAAATGGATGTGGGAGAAGTTTTTATTTCTTCTCAAACAAAAGTTTTGCTAAACCAACAGAAGCTAATGCTAAAGCGCTAAACGACCACAATAATTAGCCAAAGCTAATGCTAATGCTAAATCACTAAAGCACATGGTGAGATTAGATGAAATGTTGACTTCCGGCTACTGATTCTTGTTTCCTCTGTTTACATCATAATTTCATGCATTGTGTAGTGAAAGCTAAGCCCAGTGGAACTGGGACAGAAATGTTGGAACGATAAATCAGGTTTCCCAGAATCCTGCAGGTAAACATCCTGAGCTTTGACTCCTGTTTTTTGCTGCAGGAGTTCGACCTCATGGTCCTTCCCAACGCCTTCATGATCCACATGCCGCACGCTCCCAGCTTCGACATCTCCAAGTTTCGCTCCAGCTCCAGCTACCGCAACTGTCTGAACACGCTGAAGGACGAGTTCCACCAGGATCTGTCCAGGAAGTACGGCGCCGCCGCCCTCAAGTACCTGACGGCCCAGAGGAACATGTGAGCTCCAGACGCAGCGCTGAGGCCCGGGACGCGGCGGCCCGGAGCGCCGGGCGGCGCCTCTGCTGGAACCGTGAAGCTCTACGGCCCCTCGGAGAGCGGCGGCGGCGAAGGCCCGGAAAACAGGAACCATAACGGTTTTCACTTTGTTCTGACAATCAGGGCTTTTCCCACTGGGAACCAGTCCGGACCCGGTGCTCCGGGTCGGGGGAAACCAGTCGAACTGGAGAACGATTCAAGCCTTATCAACTTCACGACATTTACAAAGATATTTAATAACTTGTTTTTTTTTTAAGGCATAAATCTGAACCAATGATAGCAAAACATTTGCATTTACAGAATTTTGATTACGGCTTTATATTCCTGGACGGGTTTAAGGGAAAAGAACCCGACGGTTTCCGGATCAGAACACGTTTCCGATGGTGCTTTAATTGTGTGCGCGATCCGGCGCCGCGGCGACGCCACTCGGAGTCACGCCTGCTTCGTCCTGCATGTAAAGCGCTGCACCAGGTTCTCATCTCATCGCTCGGGTTTCACAGCAGCAAAGAAGTTCTGACCGGACCGACCGGGACCAACAGGAAGCTGGACTTTACGTCTGAGTCACTGGATGTCTGCGCCGCCTGCTGACCGCTTTCACTCGTCATCCAGCTGGAATGAACTCATTCTTCCTGCTGCTGCCGCAAAACTCTTCAGATTCTGTGTTTTTTAGACCCAAACACTGAAAAACCAAAACCTGACAGAGTAACTGGGCGGGTTTCTGGTCCAAATGTCCCGGGACGCGTCAGCAGAGGCTGCTTTCAATAAAAAAGTTTCATGAACAAGTTTTTGTTGCAGTGGCAAATAAATTAGTTTAAAATGGAACAAGATGGCCGCCGTGGGCGTGATGACATCACTGAACGATGGAAACCCAAGGACGGCATTGTGGGAAAAAAATTATAAAAAATCAAATCCAGTTAAAGCCCAGTCCTGAATTCAGTTAAGGTCAGAGGTCATGATTCAACAAGGACAGAGAGACTGGTCAAAGATGGCCGCCGCGGGAGGGATCAGAACCGGCGCTGACCCGGCTCAGATCCCCTGATGCTCTCCACGGTGGTGGCAGTATAATGCTCTGGGATAATAGTCACCAACGTTTTAGCTCCTCTGATTGGCTAAAAAGAATATAAAAAAAAACATTTTATGAAAGTTAATGAAATGTTTCTGAAAACATTCATTTTGTCTTTGATCCGAAACTTTAAACCAAAACAGAAAATAAATGGAAACGTTGAGGTCCCACCTGATCGCCTGGCGACAAAGTAGAAACCATTCCAATCCATAATCTATAATCAATCACAATCGAAGGAGCAAAAAATGAAGGAGCAGCAGGAAAAACATCTTAATTCCAGCTGGATTTCCTGTTTTCATTTCAGTTTTTATCAAAGTTTCAGATTTTCTCCTCTGGACTTTGGTTTATTTTATTTTTTTTTATTTAATTTCTATTTTTTAATCTTTGTCCCGTTTTGAACTCTGTGTTTTCACGCCGCCGCCATGTTGAGGGAAGTGACGGCGCTGCGTCGCCCCGGCGGAGGAAACGTCCCGGTACCAAACGTCGGCCGCCATGGAGGCGTGGCGGCTCCGCCCACGCCGCCTCCGCCCTCTTGTTGTTGATTGTGGTAAATGCTAGTGCCTTTTGCTGTATTGTGAAACTGGATATTGATTGTACAGTCGTACGGACGGCGCGGCCTGGGACCGACAGGCTCTATTTATTATTGTTGACTGAAATCAATCATATTTTTCTATGTAAGTGCTTTAAATAAATTTGCCCTTTTCTAAATACTCCGCCTGCTGCGCGTTTTGTCCTCAGGAAAAACTCATGTTACTCCTGGATTGGCCTGTGAAATCATCCCTGCTCCTCGCTGTGCGGCCTGGATGTCGGGATCCAGCGGTTCTGTTTATTGGAGCCCCGGCGGCCCGGAGCCCCGGGCGGGCCGGGCGGCTCGGGCGGCTCGTCCATGTGTGTAATTGGTCCAGGAAGAAAGTTTTAATAGAAACGACATTGTTTTGGAGGAATGGGTCCCCTGGCTCCTCCTGCTGTTTAAATGCAAATCACTGAGAAATAATTGGAGGAAGAGTTTCTGAGCTTCAGTCACACAGGAAACAGAAACAGGAAGAAATTCTGCAGATGAATCAGTCAAATCAGTAATTATAGGGAGAAACGAGCTTCTCGGTAATCTACCGGCTCTGTGTGTTTTATTTCTGTTTTTTCTGCAATATTTGGTTGATCAATTTCTGTAATTAATTATAATAACACAGTTTGCATCAAAGAGAATTTTATTTTCTGGAGGTGGAAGAAAAATTGGTTTTCAAACCTTTTCATGTTGAACAAACATTCAAAATCTGACGGATCAAAACATTAATATCAGGAAATATTTTTCTATTTTCAGCAAACAAATAATTCAGCACTAAGCTAAGCATTGATCACTTCTGTACGGTGGCCCAGAAGGTCAGCTAGCCACGACAAAGCTATGCTAAAATGGACGTGATGGAAGCTAAAGCTAATGTTGCTAGCACAGCAGCATCGCTAGTGGTTCCTGCTGCAGTTGCTTTGCATCTCATTGTCCCTTCTGGGCCACCGTACATTTGAAATGACAGCTCCCATCTGTTCTTCCAGATTGATTCATATTTTCCTGTTTGAGGCGTTTAATGTTTGTTGTTCCCTTTTCTTCTGGACGTTGTGCAGAACGACGTCCTGCAAGGATTTTTGATCTTTTGACCATTGTCATGACGCGTAACCATCACAACAAATGTTGTAATGACTGAGAGTTGCTGATTAGCTCAAGTGATGCCTGAACTTTGACCCCAGATCTCAGATGTTACTGCAGAACGTCGATTCAGTCAGAGGTTCTTCAGATCTGTTGCAGCACTGACTGGAGGAGCTGCAGGGTTCTTCAGGGTTCTTACTTGGACTATATGAGTTTCCACATCAGATTTCCCTTTGGGATAATTAAAGTATTTCAATTATTGATATTTATCTACTAAAATAAAAGCCCTGTTTCCATTGAACCTTTTTCTCTAACTCCAGCCGTCCAGGTCTGACAGAGATCATCGTTCATGTTTTATTATTTCCTGTAGATTCAGGAGATTCGGGACCGACTGGCGGTTCCTCTCCGGAGGTCCAGAGCAGCGCGTCCCGCCTCCAGATCCGGGTTCACAGCAGGAGGTCGTCAGTCCGATGGAAACGCAGAGAAACATTATTTATCTGTTTCATTAGCAGAATGAATCTGGTGGGACAGTTCAGACACTAATTGAGAAAACGTCGTTAAAAATTCAGAGCTAATTATTTTCGTGCCTGGAGTGTTTTTCTGTCAGAATGAAGAGCTGCATGTTGGTCAGTGATCTGTTTCTGTCCCTGGTGTGAGACTTTGTGTTTTCTCATGGAATAATGATCAATCTGGCAGATTTATCATTTCAGAAGCTTTTGTTGGCTTGCAGAGACTGTGGTGAGATTAATAGAGCCATTTGTTTTCTGCTGATTAAAAACAAGATTTCTATTCTTTTGGTGCAACTGCTTTGTCCTGACTGGAATTCAAATCTTGAAGGATCCTGGTTGGATCCAACCGTTAGCTGTGCACATTAGCATGGATGGTGACCGTTAGCTGTGCACGTTAGCGTGGATGGTGACCGTTAGCTGTGCACGTTAGCATGGATGGTGACCGTTAGCTGTACACGTTAGCATGGATGGTGACCATTAGCTGTGCGCGTTAGCGTGGATGGTGACCGTTAGCTGTGCACGTTAGCATGGATGGTGACCGTTAGCTGTGCACGTTAGCGTGGATGGTGACCGTTAGCTGTGCACGTTAGCATGGATGGTGATGGTTAGCTGTGCGCGTTAGCGTGGATGGTGACCGTTAGCTGTGCACGTTAGCATGGATGGTGACCGTTAGCTGTGCACGTTAGCATAGATGGTGACCGTTAGCTGTGCGCGTTAGCGTGGATGGTGACCGTTAGCTGTGCGCGTTAGCGTGGATGGTGACCGTTAGCTGTGCGCGTTAGCGTGGATGGTGACCGTTAGCTGTGCGCGTTAGCGTGGATGGTGACCGTTAGCTGTGCGCGTTAGCATGGATGGTGACGGTTAGCTGTGCGCGTTAGCGTGGATGGTGACCGTTAGCTGTGCGCGTTAGCATGGATGTTGACGGTTAGCTGTGCGCGTTAGCGTGGATGGTGACCGTTAGCTGTGCGCGTTAGCGTGGATGGTGACCGTTAGCTGTGCGCGTTAGCGTGGATGGTGACCGTTAGCTGTGCGCGTTAGCGTGGATGGTGACCGTTAGCTGTGCGCGTTAGCGTGGATGGTGACCGTTAGCTGTGCGCGTTAGCGTGGATGGTGACCGTTAGCTGTGCGCGTTAGCGTGGATGGTGATGGTTAGCTGTGCGCGTTAGCATGGATGGTGACCGTTAGCTATGCGCGTTAGAGTGGATGGTGACCGTTAGCTGTGCGCGTTAGCGTGGTTGCTGTGATGGGCGGGCGATCTGCCCAGGTGGATGGATGTTTAGGTTTCAGCTGGTTAATCAGGCTGCTGGGCCCGGCGCTGGTTCAGTCTCTCTCAGACCTGCAGAAACAAAACATGGATCATAAAACTGCAATCTCATTCCAGACATCCATCTCTGCGGCGGGAGCCGTGCTTAATGAGGGTGAAGGGGCGAGCACACATTTACACGATGGATTCATTAGAGACACGCGCTGCAACATTTGCTAAATGAAGCCCAAGCGGCGCGGCGTCGGCGCTCTGAAATATGGATGTGTGTCCAAAACAACGTGACCTCAGGTCTCCAATTACTGACCAGCTTCTCATCTGGAGCAGCAGCACAAACACCTGCCCTCAACATCTGCTCACAGCCGAGCACTGCGCTGCAAATTCACAGCTTCCTCCTGATCAGAGCTCAGAAACTGGGCAGGAGAAATCCGGATTTTATCACCGTTTGGGGAGAAAACTGCTGCTTACTGCTGCAAACGATGACCGACAGCTCATCAAATCCAGAATAAACATGAAGCTTTTCATGTTGAGGACACTCCGAGTGTCCTCAACATGAAAAGCTTCATGTTGAGGACAGAGTGAAAAGCAGGCGACTGACAGCGAAGCAGCTCATCTGAAGAAGCTCCAGCAAAAGCATCTAATATTTGCACAGCTGCATTTGACACAGTTGACATGTTAAAATCTTACAGAGGCTTGAACCAGATGAGCTTTAGACCTGTTTCAATGGACAGACATCACTTCATTCATGCTAACATTCATGCTAACATTCATGCTAACAAGTCTTCCTCGTCCTCCAGCGTTAGCTAAGGCTGCGGCTCCCAAAGGTTTTCTTTCCTCTATAGATTACAATACAATAAAATACAAAAGTTTTGTTTTATGCTGATGATCCTCCAATGTATTTAGATGGTTGACGGTTTTGTTTCTCATTCTGTCAGAACAAAGTACATTTCGTTTCACAATCAAAGATGGCGTCCAGGACTTAACAAACCAGCTGGGGACACAAACGAGTTTTACTTTCACAGCCTCTAATCCCGTCTCCTGCGTTTTATCTCGGATTAAGGTCCAGCAGGGAGAGATGTTTTCACCGACTTAATCTCAGCGAATGGGATTTCCCTCGGGGTGTTTCTACATCCTCCTCTACTTCCTGCCTTTGTTTACTCCATATTTTAGTCTTTGTTTCCAAAAGAAAAGCTTTTTTCACCAGAAAACCCAAAACATGAGCGACTGCAACATCAACACAACCTGCAGCCATTGATAAGGAGAAACCACTGAAAAAGGAGATTTATTTTACTGCTGAGACTCTAATGATGGCTTCATTTGAAGGTTAATGACTCAAAATGCTGTTTTGTTTATTATTTTTAGTGTCACAGATAAGCTGCGATTAGCTGAATGTGAGATTCAGAGACGTCTGGAGTCGCGTTGAGATTAAGCCGTCTGGCAGAAACGAGCCGTTTAACCCTGTAATCACAGAAAATCTGGTTATGTGAGGATGAGAAGGGAGACGTGATCGTGTTTTCTGGCTGGGAGCGCAGTCTGAAGCGCAGTCTGAAGCGCAGTCTGAAGCGCCGCAGCGTCTGTGGGCTGCAGATCGTGTGGCTGCAGACGCAGCTGGCAGATTCTTTGTTCTGCAGCTGAATCTTGTTTTTCACAGTCAGAGATTCAGGATGTGACAATAAATGTGTGGTCAGGAGTTTCAAACTTTACTCCTTTAAAGGCGTAAGGTGTTCTTGTCAGATGGGATTAAGTTAAATAATGAAAACTTGTTTTAATTATTCATTGAAACAAAACATAATTGTGGTTTTTCTGGCTCAAACTCCAGTCCGTTTGTTTAGAAAGTCCGGTTCAGCTGGTGAGGTGTGAATGCTAATCGAGTTCTGGTCTCAGGAAGTGAACCAGAACTCGGGAGCCGCCCAGCGAGTTCTGGGCGACAACAACCCAAACAGACATGTTAGCTTAGCGCTAGCAGGAGAAATGGCTCCTGGTCGTTAGCCAAAGACAAATGAGAAATCTTACGACCGCCAAAGTCTGACGCCTCCATCTTTGTTTTCATTTGGTGAAACAGGAAGTTGCTCTCAGCCTTTCAGAGGTTGTAGTGTTGTTTCCTTCAGTGGTTCTTGGTGCAGTGCCCCCACAGGCCAGGAGGGGAACAGGTTGCTCAGTCAAACCGAGTCTGTCGGACCAAAAAGTGGGAAAACATCTGAAAGCATTGACGAACAATTAGTCTGATGATCTGAAGCATTTTAATTTATGAATAAGGAGAAATTTATGTCTAATGATGGAGCTTTTAAAAACATAAATTACATTTAAAAAAAACTGTGATTTCTGAGTTAAGTTTGCTGTTTTCAGTGACATAAACTCCGACCAGACGGACAGAGAGACAGATTCCTGCGTCCAGGACATTTCCTGGTGAAATCCTGAGTTTCACATAAACCAGTCAAACCAACTGGAACCGCTGCTGGTTCCATGAATAAAACAGGACAAACAAAACAATCTCTGGATTTCTAAGCGTCGGCTTCACCTTTGGCTCTGGGTTTTTGTTTTTCCATGAAACCATGAATAAAATCAGCCTGATGATAAACAGCCTGGGCTCCTGGGCTGAGAAGCGGATCCATCCAACTGGTGTCGGTGGCACTTTTCATTACAGCTAAAACAATGGCTGACAGTTCATTGACTACCGTCATTAATTACTCCGGATCCAGCTCTTTCTCTCCAGCCTTTGTCTTCGCTTTCACTTCTTCAACTCCATTCAAGTCGAGTCTAATTTTATTTTCCAGTTACCACCGAGAACGACCTCTATTTTTAATCAAGAACCTCGGGACTGAAGACAGAGCCGCTCTTCAATGCAGTCAAAGACTTTTGGTGGCGTTAGTCGGTTAATCTATCAGCTCCGTCTCAGTCATGAAGAACGAACCTTTTGTTACGAGATATTTCCTCCTCTGGCAGATCTGACTGGGAATCGGGAAGAATAGCTCCGTCCTCCATTGTCCTTTTGTCTGCGCTGGATAACATCGTGTCAAAAGCAGAGCAGTTTCATTTAAAAGTCACGATGAACTCAATTTATCCCCAGAAGACGAGTAAAGAGTCTGGAATTAAATCCAGTTTCTGAGGGAAACAGTCAAACTTCACGACTGGAATCTATTCAGTTCCTCATTGTTTGGTTTTTAGGTGCATTCAGACGTTAGTCGACTGAAGTGACTCAAAGTTTCACTGATTTATTGAAAGTTTGGACCAGAAACTCCAATGAGAAGAAAATCCATTTTCTGGCTTTTGTTTAAATGTTGTGCATCTGAGTTGATCAAAGCTGTTTCTGTGATTTCTGGAGACATTCAGCTTCAGTCCATCAGATGCTAACATGTTGGGTTGCTAATATGCTAAGGCGCTAACAGCGGAGCTACATTTTTGTTAGCGGTTTGCTGTTTTTGCTGTTTTTGCTTTGGAAATGTTTAGCGCACTTCAATTCCACAAGATTCATTTTCCAGATAAATTCTGGAATTTATAAAATAATATCACATTTCATAATTTAAAAAAAAAGAAGTAAATGTGATGGATTAAATGTTGTAAGATGAACAGAAAACTTGATAAATATTGAAGAATAATCACCAAATGAGGATCCGAACCCTGAGATTCAGAACCAGAAGTGAACTGGATGTTCTGGAAAATGTTTATTTCTCAGCTCTGCGTTTATTTTCTGCTTGTGTGAAAATAAACAGGATTTATGAAGATGTAAGCACTCGCAGGTTTTAAAATGAACTGCTGGGTGTAAAATGTTACACGATCCGTAAAGCAGATAAACCCGTGAGGGACGGATAAAACCCGCTTGGCGGTTTCAGACAGAAACTGCCAACTCTGTGAAAGCTGTCAGGCTGATGAGGCCGCAGTGACCCTCTGCAACGTGTCGCCTGCTGACGTCAGCAGGACGCCGCGGCGGGGCCGTCCGTGCGGATGCCAGATTGGGTTCGCCTTAACTTCATCTTATTTTGATTTCCTGGACGTTAAGATTCTGATGAGAACGGGATTCTGTCAGCAGTCAGCATAAAATGCTCCGGTAAGCCAGTGTCTCACACACACGCACGCACACACACACCCACACACACGCACACACACGCACGCACACACACACCCACACACACCCACACACACACCCACACACACACAGGCACGCACACACACACACACACACAGTGGCAGCACTGTCTTTCTGCTCTCCAGGGTTTTGTTTTTAAGAAAACATTTTTATAAACTGAAATAAATTAAAACATGAAGCAAAGAGTAACAAGTAAAACTAGCTGGAACTAAACTGTGTTTATGAAAATGCTGAAAATATGGATATAATATCCTTGATGTAATCAGTTGATTTAAATATTTTTCAAATCTGCACCTAAAATGATGTTTAACTAATAAAACTAGCAAACATGTTGAATGAAACAAGCAAAAAGTCACAATTAATCCAAATTAAGCTATAATGAAAACCCCAAACTATCATTACCCTGCAACATCCAAGAAGTAAAAATCTATAGATTTCTATTTCCAGGGTAAGTCCAGTGCTCCTCCTTGTTGCTGTTTCTACATATAAATCAGTTTCTGTGGTTGCAGGAAAAGCTGCTGACTCTGCTTCAGTCCCTGTAAACATGAACTCCTCGCATGCAGCTGCACAAGATATTGGTGCAATATTTGGTACATTATTATCGTCATGCATCCATTTTCTACTCATTGCAAATAAACCTGACCAGTTTATGAGCAAACCTGATGTTTATTTTTAGTAACACTGAGTGGTTTGGACAATGGATCATAATCGTGATTGCTATCGAGTCACAACATATATTATCCTGGTGTTATGCAGGTCCAAATGGAGGAAGTGGACGACAGCGCAGGGTATTATGGGTAAGGTAGGCTAGCGCTAGCAGGAGAAATGTCTCGTGCTAATAAAAGGTATTTTCCTCACTTTTGTATTTTTATATCACTTGTTGATATAAATTATCTCAGGCAAGTTAACCTTTCACTTTTCCAACAAATTGCTTTGCATTAAATGATGCTAAAACTGAACATTTACTAATATTGTCATGATCTAACGCAGCCAATCCTGTCATTCTCCAGCTTTTCTTATCTGGTTCCTTCTGTAAATAAAGTCAGAATTATTGTGGTTTGCTTCCAGTTTCTCATGTTTTTGTGTTTCGCCGTGTCTTCTGCAGCAGCGCCTCGCCTTCCTTCCCAGTTATCGACCAGACGATCCCGCCAGGCGGCTGCAGGGCCGACCGGCTGTCAGGTTGCGTCTCGGCGATGATGTCAGACGCTCAGAGCAAAGAGAACGGATCTGGCGGATGTCTTTCATCTCTCTGTCCTGTTGCCTCGTTTGTTGCTTCAGCTGGACGTTTAACCGACTGCAGGTCCAGGCACGATGGGGGAAATGATGGAGATGCATCATTTTGGATTTTTTAAAGCTACTTATTGTGATTCACTGATTCTTCTGAGTGAGGATTGCTGCAGTAAACAGTTTATATTTTTCTTTTTCTGGTGTAAAATCAAAGATTTAATGGGAACCTGGGAGTCAGATGGAAGTTAAAGATGGAAAACTTATGTTAAAAATCAGCTAATTGATTTCAGTGCCTGAGAAGGACGAGGAAAAAAATTACAGGGAAATTTTCAAAAGTTGAACATTTTGACTTTTGAAAGTTTTTCCTGGAAAGTTTCTGAGTTTCTGTTCTGTAAACTATAGAACGGCTGGAGGTCAGAAATTTCCTGTTATTTCATCTAAAATGTTTTAATATTTAGTTTTAGCAAATTTTCAACTTTTATTTTTCTAGAAATTTTATGAGATTAGTCTCAAAATTTCAGTTTTTTTTTAGCAAGTTTTCAACTTTTGAAGATCAGAATTTTTTTTTCTGAGATTAACCTCAAAATGTTTGGTTTTTTTTTAACAAATATTCAACTTTAGAAATTCAAAAATGTTCTTGTTCTTTTTCTAGAACTTTATGAGACAAATCTCAAAACTTTCTGGTATTTTTTCAAGCAATTTTTCAGCTTTTGTGTCTCAGAAATGTCTTTGTTTTTTCTAGAGACGACAGAAAACACTGAAATCCTTCTGGGGAAATTTTCTGTCCCGGCATCAAATTCCACAAGATATAAAAACAGATCGTATTCTGGAGAAAATAGAATAACATCATTATTTTTCCCGGCTGTCTGCTGGTTCCGGTGCCACGGAGAGACAGACGCCAGGCCTCCTTTCTGTGTGATTTATTTCCTGGTGTGTTTGTCTGTTCGCCAGCGACGCGGCTCGGTCCGACGGCGTCCCATCGGCGGTCCGGACCGCTCGTATTTATAGATCAGCCTGTCAGCAGTCGGAGCCGGCAGCCAGAGGAGTAATGATGCGCCGCAAATGGGCCTCATCCAAAACTCATCCACACACAGGAACACATGCAGCCCTATTAACCTTCACACCCGCACAGGAAGCAGGCAACAAACGGACACATTTATTACGATTTGAATGGATTTAAACCCTCCAGGCGCCTCGTTCATCAGCTGCGAAGAAACAACATAATCACGTCAAGTGTCTTAAAAATAAACACTTTTAAGCTGCAATAATTCACCAGAAACTCCGTCCTGCAACATGTGAGGCACGATTCCTAAAGGAAACGCTGAATATTTATGTTTGGTTCATTTTTATAAATGAGACGATGAGAGAGGCGGTCGAAAAGTAAAAATCTAAATAAATAGGGATGAAATAAACATCAGTACATTTTTTCTTTTCATGTTTGCAAATATTTTTAGGAATAAAGCTAAAAAAGTCAAAGTGCCTTTTCTCAGATCAACACGTGTTTACAATCACAAAATGAACAAATTAATGCGGAAATGAAGAATAATTCAAATTTATTAACTGGAAAGCTTAAAAGCTACAAAAGTAAAAAATGTTTTGCTTTTTGTCCATGTTTTTTTCTCTAGAAAATGTTTGAGCTTAATCTCAAAATAGAGATATTTT